>NW_010200432.1:431-43164 GCF_000695765.1 Mesitornis unicolor | reverse complement strand
CCACACATTTCAATTCATGGGGTCCTACATGCTGGGAGAGGGAGCTGCCTCAGAGAAGAATATTCAGAAAAAACATCATCAACTCAGTGAAAACCAAGGCAGACTTTACTTATCAGAAATGTTACTTCTCCTCAAGGTCTACTTTTAATAAAGAAGGAAGCACAATTCAATAAATTCTGTGATTATGCAGAGTAGCGTGACTTTGCTTTACTTTAGTAATATAAGTTCTGTTTAAACACCACATACTTAAACAAAATACTTAATGGTGATTAATACCAAAACTGACTGTAGCTTATCCTGATACAGGGCAAAACTAAAGAATGAGGATGAACAAGTAAATTGTGATCTTGATGTAACAATGTTTCTGACTTCATAAATAAAATGACATTGAGGATGCTAACATCAACTACTTTACATTATTCTTATATAAGGAGTTTAACCATGTACAATGACATATGCTTTATATGCTTGGAATACCAGAAAGTAAAACTCATCTCTAATATGAAAGTGAGGATGAAAAATTTAAAATTCACTTGAATTTACTGAATATGCCAATTGTAATGCAAAATTTAGCTCTACATTTCCAGGAAAGTGAAGCGAATAAACTTGAAACATGGCTGCCATGGTCATCAAGAATTACCAAATACTGCATTAATAAGACATTGAAATCCTTGCTAAGATGCAGTTTTAGGGGGAAAAAACTCCCATATATATTTATATCTGAAAGAGATAATAAAAAAGAAAGCAAAGTGTATGAGGAAAGGAGAAAACAGGCAAATCACGGCTATTAAAAGGCTGTTCATTTGCTGGAAAAGTCTTGTCTGACACTTCTATCTTTTAATTAAATATAATTTAAATATATAGACTCCTTGAATGCAAATTCTTTTTAGAAGAGACATTAGGTTAAATAACTCTGTGCTAAAACCCACTGAAATAATAAAAATCAAGCATTGATTTCAGAACAATCTCACAAGTGAGATAACGTAGCATGTATCTTACACAAAGTAACAGATCAAAATTAGAGCAAATGCACATACACTGTATGAATTTAATTATACTTCAACTGAGGAGTTAAGATTTAAATTAAAACAGCCATTAGCTTTTCCTCACATAATGTACTATCTTAAAAGATGAGCAAAATGGAGAAGTTGAAATATTTCTTTAAAATACCAGGGAATGCTTCTTTCTTGAACTCAATTCAAAGGTAGTCTGATAAAGCATCTCCACAAAATTTTTCAAACATGGCACATTCACTTCATTCTTAACAGCCTATTAAAAAAATACACACATAAATGCGTTTAAAAATTTATACAGAAGGCAATTTAAATATACATCAATGTCCATGAATTCAAGAACATTCAAAAGTTAAATTTCACATTAGCTCAGTATTTGAGTGTATTTATCTGAAATATATACAGATGCATAAGAAATTATGTCATAGGTAACAAAAAAAAACAAAAAAAACCCACCAAACCCAAAACCCATCTAAAATCCACTATTTTGAGAATGTGGCTTGTATTCCATACTTAAAGAAGAAAAAGTATTTGTCACCAATTAACATATAAAAACTACACTTATATTCTTTAAAAGTATAAATTCTTATATATTAAAAAATAATACTCATTACTTTTTCATTCAACCTAGTGTTTTATACTGTGTTTCTGCTTTATTTATCAAACTGGGGGCTGTAAGAGGGTGTTGGTGAGAGGGTTGGCTTTTCTGGAAGAAATCCTCTATACTCATAATTTCCATATACTATAAGGTAATTTTTTGTAGATTTTTATTATTCAAAGTTATTAAAAGAGATGTCATGTCCACCTTGCTAAGAACACTCTGAAAACATTAATGACAGGAAAGAATAAAAAATAGCATGTAATATCTCTGAAATGTGTACAAATCCAAAAAGAACTGACAATGTAATTATGTTTTAAGTCACTTCCTACATACCCTCAAATTATTTATCTGTTGCTATACTGAAGCTGTCAGTCCACCAGTACCCAGCTAACTCCACATGAGATATTACCACACTGTTTCTGTGGGATATAACCTTGGGCTTACAGATCAGCCTTAATTGCCCCACTGTAAAATGTGTTGCTATCTGTCATACCCGTCATATCCAAACCAGGATATATTTTTAAAAATGCCAAAATGACTAAGCAAGAGAATGACAAAAGTCACAATGCCAAAACAGAGCAGCTTCCTCGCTTGAGCAATTTTCTGTATCCAAGATACAGAAAAACCTAGATTCAGTTCTTTCACCTGCTTCAGAAAGATTCAAACTTGCATCTCACATCTTCCAGGAGAATGAGTTAACCCTCTCAACTGCATCTCCATCTGGAATGGGGCTCTCTGCTTTTATTTCAGAAGTTTCATTTGTAGGAGAGACCCAATGAGTCAGAAGCAAAGATCAAGACAAGCAATTCTTCTCCAAAAGAGTGTAAGTATGACCAGGTAAGATCAAGGCTTGAGGCAATAAACAGCTACTACTAACATAAATTCTTTGTGGTTATGCCTGACAGAAAAAAGATTGTCTCCTTCCTATTATTTTTTAAAACAACCCCAAGACTGAGACCAGTGAAGGGAGAGGAGCATTTCCCCACAGCTCAGGGAAAGGCAGACTGTTTCCAAGGGGATACAGAGTTCAGAGAGATGTACCTTTCTTTTCTTTCTGTACCTTTTCTTTTTCTTTCTTTCTTTTCTTTCTTGCTTGGACAGGATCCCCACCCCAGCATGATAGTGTTTGTAAATCCCATCATACAAAACAGGATCTACATGTCCCGATTCTCCATACATAGCAAGATATGCCCCTATCATTGGTCATAACATGGAGCCATGACCTGCCATGTTTCGGGACAGCATGTCAAACACACTGTGATCCAGCATTCACTAATACAACTATCATTTTGGACAACAATCACAGCAAGTATCCATCTTACTATAACAAAACGTTCTGAGCTTGTGGTAAACGGCCAACCTGAGGCATTTAGAGCTTCCATAAATTCTTGCTGAGCTGCTGACCAAGCTTTACACTACTAAGCAAAGCTGCTTGGGTGGAAAGCAGAGAACCTGTCCTGACCGAAAGCATTCTCACAAGCAGCGTTACAACCACTGTACATCCAACATTGTAGCAATATCAAGGTTTTTTTTTCTTGTTCGTGGCTGCTGAGTAGAACTCCTGGCTTTACATTTAAAACATATATGGGAGATGACTGACTGCTCTTCCACATGAAGGATTACATCTAGCGGATGCTCAACTCTATGGACAATTTTTATTTAATTAGCCAAAATGCACATTCTTCTTGCATAGGAGTTCACACTCTCCCTATTGGACTTTAAAAATGTTACTTATCTCAGTTTCTTCTAGAAAAAACTCAATAGGTTTCAGCTAATAAAGAAAAGTCAATGGGACACTTGCGTGAACAACTAATAAATGAAGACAATTTCAATTTTTTAGAGCAAGTATAAGATTGCACAGTGCTCTGCTGATAAAAGGGTCTAGAATACAGACAATGTTAACAAGTTCTGAAAAAAAGATTGGAACTAGCTAATACACAAATCACACTGATACATTTCCCTTTAAATGGTTACGTAGGTACTTGTAATTTACTTAATAGTCTTTTTGAATCTGTAGAAATGTAATACTGTGAGGATTAATGGAAGCCGTTTTAAGAATAAGTGCCTAATTGAAAGTGCGAGCAGTAGCAGGGTAGGGGGTAAATAATACTTACAGCAGCCACAGGAATGAGAATTTCCACAAACAAGCCAGCAAGTGCATGTTTTATATCTTTATCTTTTACTTCCAGGAAGTATTGAGCACATTCCTTAGTAAAGAAACATTAGAAAAATATTTAGAAAAAGAGACAACAAATGTCACTATGCCATAAAACCCACTAACTGTATCACATTGTCAGTTTGAATTTAAAGCATGCAATGTGTTTAAGCTAGTCCTACACTCTTTGACAATATCAACTTTACAAAACATGAGAAACTTTAAAACCTATTTCACCAGCAATTAAAAAGTAATTGAAAGGAGAACATCTGTAATATCAGACAACTATTTATTTTCTACTCAGAATATAAAGAGTACCCAGAAAATAAAGGAATATAAATATGCACATTTTTCCTCAGACTATTCTGAAGTTTTAAAATATAAACATGTATCTCTTTTGAAATTATTAGAAAATAATATTTTATTATTATATACTCATTTTTATTTTCAAGATGACTTGGATGCAAAGAAAATTTTACAGAAAAATAAATAATCCACGCACATGTGTGCACGCTCCACTACACCAAATTGACCACTCTGGACACAATCTAAAGCACCTACATGTATGTTAGTTTTTTCAGGATTGAGATTTATGTCTGTGGGTGTTAAACAGCTCTGACAGAATTTATGACCAAGTTGCAACAGCTTCAGGTACTATGAAATGGACGAGTTACTCATTAAGACAATTTTAAATCTAAAATCAAGAGAAGTAAACAAAGAGATTTTAAGTCTCTCTGAAAATTAACTGAAGTGGTTTTTAATGAAAGTGTTCCTTAGCATCTCAGCTGTTAGAAAAAAAGATACATCACGTAACTTTTCTTCTTTGACCCACTACTTTCATAAAGAAAGAAAATTATTTGATTGCTACCCATTTTCATTTAGTCTTGAATAAATTCGTATATTACAGGCTTGCCACATTACTGAGACAATTGAGAACAGGTTCTCATTATGCTACACACTTACAAACTACAGAGAAACGATTCATACCTCTAACTGGCGAACTAAACAGAAAAGGATGAAGAATGACACACAAGTAGAGTGAGTGACTGATCACAGCAAGCAACATTGTTGCTTCGTGACTTCAACAATCAAAATTATGCTCATTTCAGTTTTCGGAAATATTCACTTACCTGCATGAACTGAAATGATGCTTCAAAATCCTCCACGGGATACATCTTTACTCGAAAAAACTTCATTCCCATAATCAAGCTGATGATACTTTGTACTACATGAGGACTCTGTTCCTTTTGTCGCAGTTCCTTTAATTCAGTGACAAACTTCTTCCTAACAGCTTGAAACCTGAACAAGGGATATAGATGGCAATTACTCGCATTCTTAGTTACTTTTATATGATGTCTATAATTTTGAACCAATTTGCTTCAGTCTGTTAATGATAACAACACCTACAGTAAAAGAAACAAAGCAAGATGAGCCTTGATACTTAAAATTTAGGCATTTAAGAGTATCCATGATGATGAGCATATTAGAATACACTTGTTAACAACAATTGATCAATACCAGGCCTCCCTTCCCTGCACCTAAAAGTTGACAGGAAAGCAATTCAGTATTGTACTAAATATTATTTCTCGATTTTTAAAAAATTATTGTGCTGGAACATGAGACAGACACGCCAGACTACTCCTGACTACACTTAACACTTAAGGGATTAGTTGCTGCGGTCATTAATAAGCGCTGCTATATTAAATAGTCTCTAAGTCTAGAGTAATTTTTCCCCAAACACCAGAATAGTCAGAGACTGAACTTACTTGGATTGAGCAAGAACCCCTGTCACTTCTGCATATAAGTCTGCAATAATATGCACATTCCCAGTGTTGGTTCCTGAATATCTAAAAAGAGGGAAGGAAAAAAAAAAGAAGAGAGGATGGAAAGGAAGGTGTTAAATACAAATTTGTTGTTCTCAATTACAAACAAAAAGGTTGTTCCATATCAAGGTGGATTATTCCCATAAAAACAAAGAAAGTGAAGCATAAAATGCACAGGTGACATTTAAAGTGATGTAGTTTAATTGAGTGGACATAAGGGACACATTCTGCATAGGAAGGTTACTATAGTTATCCAAACTCAAGACTTATCCTACTCTGCTGTGTACGCAAACCATTCTGTATATTCTAAACAAAATGAACTGAGCATTATACTGAATACAGGTCTGTTATTTCAAGATATGTTTTCAGTTTAAAGATATCAATCAGTGTTCATTTATAGTATCATCACCAACATGCTATGTGTGAGGTAAAGGAGAAGAATCACAGCAACGAAGCACAAGCCGGGAATACAGACAAAATATTTTAAAGTACAGAAGTGAAACTTACCCTTCCTTATGTTTAAAGTGCTTAAAAGCCAAGTTTAGAACTTCATGTACTAACGGATCTGGCACTGGATGAACAGGTATCTGAAACGCAGATATCATTTATCAGTGCATGGAATTATGCATGTATGTATGCGTGTATAAATAAACAGTACTGGGAGATGCCCTGTAGAAATCTTTCCCACCACTGTCAAAGGACACACCCTTTGTTGGTGTAGGATATCAAGTTAATTCTGTAATTTATGAACATTTACACAACCTGTACTGACAACCTCTTAAATTATTTTGCATACTGTCTTAGAGGGATTAAATTAATAATAAAATAAACAACAGTACAGTAATTTAAACACTACGAATTTGTCATCAAAATTTATCAGACCAGGTTAACTATGCATTTTCCCACATTTTCTACCTTGTGTATTATTATCGTTACAGCTTGTATCTTAAAATGCAATTCACCTCTATATAAAGCAAGACAAAAGTGAAAAATAAGAATGCAGAAGAGATCATTATATCCATTTTAGACTTTCTGCGGATGAAACCAGCTAAAACATATATAAATCTTTCTAGCAACAAATAACAATTTGGTGAGAAACCAAAACCAAGCATTGTTTAGAAGGCCCCTTTTTACTGAGGTTCTCTTTTGATATGACCACTATTCCAAATTTAAAAGAAAATATTTCTTTAAAAATTAAATGTATTCAAAAAAACCCAAAAAAGCGCAGTATATATAATTATGACTTCATAATACCTTTAATATTTTGAAGCCATGTAGATAGGGATAACCCTACCAAACACCACTGCTTAAGAGTGATTTTCACTAAAATACATTAGAAGAAAAGATTAACGTCTTGTCTACAGAAAATGAAGCACTTAGCGCTTAAGAATTTCATACATCAACAAAGATACTTGTTCAAGAACTTTCAGTTACTGGAACTGGCTATTTACATGCAGATTCATACAATGAGAAATAAATAGTCTTTAAAGCAAAAGATTTTTGTTCCTACATAGGTCATGTCTGTCATTACAGAAAGGGCTGGATTGTACCCATTAGTACCTCTAAAACCAGTTTCTAAGAAACATACAATGACAGGTCTCTACGGAAGACAGAAAGATGGATGTAATGTGAATGTAAATACATTCACTGATAAAAAGCTATCCTTGCCGCACTTTGTGTGACTGCCTAATTGCAGATTCACATTGCAGGCATAATGTACAAACCCTCCCCTAGATATCTTTTAACAAGAAATTGACTGAAGGATTCTCTTAAGTGGTGTATCAATGTTTAGTGGCCCATTGCAGGTCTTTAGCAGAGGAAAATATTCTTATTGGAAAAATACCTCTGTGCATGCAGTATAGGAGTACCACTTTGGATGACTGGTCAGTGTCCCAGAGAAGGACAGGCAGCTCTTTTGTTTTACTGTTTTCATTTTTTCCCCACATCGCAAACATGCCATAAACCATATAAACACAAATCTCCTACAAATCATTTGCAAACTAAACCATAGTTCCTTGTTTTCCTTAGTACAGAAACCCATTTAATTTTTTATGTACCTATACATAAAAGACACATACTACCTAAGTATTTGAAACATGAAATTTGCTCGTCTGCTTCATGTTTCATACACTTTCTTAATCTTTTTCTACTTTTAATAATTCAAGATAAAATGCTGCTTTGACTTGAAGTCAAACTCTATCCTCTTGTTCATACATCAGTGCAAATTTTATACTAAAAGAAATTGTGTGTGACATGATCTAGCACTACAGTACAAGGCCAAGCAAAATGACATACTATTTTTTTTAAAGTTACATTTTAATCCTGTCATTGAATGATTTCACATTGTGTTTCAAAAATGTTTAAGCAGACAAAGGTACCGGACATAAATAAAATGTTATTTTTTTATAGTTTTGCTTTTTGCAGTGCATCAGCAGCTTTGACTTAGAGGATCCAAGACATATGAACTGAGATAATGCAGGTATGCAAACAAAAGACAGGAAAGGTCAAAGCCATTATGCACCTGAGAATATAATTACACCTTGCATATGCTCATCATATATATGTTCCAGGTTTTAATATAAAAATTTAAAGGAGATGATCAAAACTGACATTAAAAGTAAAAGATTAAAAGAAGTTTGCCAAAGCCAAAAAGCTTACCTGTTTTAGAACCTCTATTAAAACTAAACAAAAAATGAAATCTACAGCTAAGTCCCTCCTTTCAAGTAGATAATCTCTTTCACGTTGTTGGTCATCCCTAAAATAAGAAATCAAGAACACACATAATCATACACAAGACTGAACACATATATTGCACAGAAGGGGTATACATGTCTCCCATGCAATCATTGTTGCACACATACATAAAATGGATGGTTAGAAAGAGTTTGAGGTTTGCTGCAGCACTGATATCTTGCCCTCTCCTGAAAGGACTTGACAACAACCAAAACAATTCAAAAAGGGACAATTTAGCTTGGAATTATCAGCATCCAACTTTCTTCTGTATATCAAACCCAAAATCATTAAGTCACTTCATGCATATCATCTATGCAAGTTAAATATACTACCTCAAAGAAGCCAATGCTCTTTCTACACCGATTTAGGTAATGACAGACCCAAATACAAAATACATGTCAAAAAAGTACAAAGCACACATTTTCTTAGAAGTAAGCACACAAAAATCAAACAGACTTTTGCAAGGAAAACTCTTACCCCTTTGATTTTGTGCTAGACCGAGGTCTATATTCATAAGATTCATCTTCTGTTCCATTTTGACGCCTGTACCAGTCAAACAAGGTGCGTAATAAGGAGGGGAGACAGTGCTCTGCTACTGAGCTCATAGAGCTTATCAACTGAAAAAAGAAAGAAAAATCGTTTGGCATTATAAAGCAACCGAAAACTCCTAGAACTATAATAATTCTTTTAAACTGGTTTTTAATGTTAATGTTAAAAGCCATATATCATATAATTTTACAAAGTTGCCACTTTCATTGTTATCATTTTCTCCAAGACAATCAGTGTAAATATGACACACTAAGTCAATTATTATGACAAATTTAAACAAAGTGTTCCAAAGCTCTTGGGGATCACAGAATCCTAAATTTATACAGGTAATTCATATAAAACCACTGAGAAAATAGCAGAGATTTTAGGATAGCCCTGAATGTTGTCATAGGTATCTCTGAAGTATACACACCTTTACATTACAAATTACAGGTAAGAGATAACCCTCCTAAACCTTCCAAAACATGCACCTTGGGTTATTGTACAAACAAAAATAAAAGCTTCTTAGATATTCCACTCTGTTTTTAATACATTTGACTGTCTAGATCTCAAGCTATATTTATTTTCAGCATAACGCCCCTACCTGCTACTGCCCTATTTCAGAAAACCCTCAAGTCAAATTCATCCATTAAACAGTGGCAATAGAAACCATTACAGAACAGAGACCTTAACATGGAATGAAACTTTAGTTTCAGAGGCTTCCTTTAACTTAAACAGAGATCAACGGTACGCATACTTGGAGAGACGAAAAATTACCAGAGAGAGACAGCATAAAGCAGCTATAAAATGCCTGCGGGGAGGCAGCAGGGAGCAAGCCCATCCCCTAAACACTGTCTGGAAAAGCACAGTCACCTCACTGCTTACTGATGCCGTTTATTAAATACCTCTTGCATCTTTCAAATAAGAGGTTTCAACAGAAGCCATTCTCATGCTTTTAACTTATTTATTGTTCACTATTCCTCAAAACAAAGATAACGTCAATGCCACTATTTCTATGTCCTTTGAAGCATCTCAGTTTTTTGAGTTTAGGGAAGGGACAGTAGCAGATTAACCACATGGAAATCCCAGGAGGATCTCTGTCATTTATCTGAATACTTTACTCAGCTTGTTAACAAGTTAGCTATTCAAGTCATGAGAATTAAGCAGTATTCTTGACTCTCTGAAAAATCCCTTAATTATACAAACGAGTGGAAAAATCTCCTCAAAATAAGTAAAATTATATTCTTATTCTGTAAGTTTATAGAATTTTAAATCTCAGTGTACAATATAAACTATGTATATTCCAAATCTGAACAGCAGCTAGGCTTCATAAAGAACTTCTTACTAGAATGGTGACACTCCTTTTATTCTTATTATTACTGTCTGTCATTAGGACACTCATTAAAAAGGGACTCGGTGGAAAAACTAGGCATGACTGCTGCAGGAGGAGCACACATGCTGCATGAACCGCACAGAAAGATCGAGAGCTACTACAGTCAACACATAACCATACGAAGCCTTTTTAACACAGGAAAGAAACAGAAGCTAGAAATCCTCTGTAGGCTTGCTATAAACACTTTGTATCTCAGAACAAAGGCCACATTTTGAGAATACCTTCATTCTTATACTAATATACACTGAAATATTTATGCCTTGCTTTGGAAACCAAACATGTTGTAAGCCTGTTCCTTGTGCACCAATATCTATGTAAAATAAATACCCAGTCAGCAAATCAACGTATACCAGACTTATAGAAGTGGACAGTAAAAATCAGCTCAATTTTACCACTGTAAAGTTACACTGTGATCTGAAATGAAGCAGTGTGTGATGAAAAGGAACATGTACAAATTAAGATGTTGCTCAAGTGAATTTTCTGATTTGGCAGAGGTCTGACAAACTTCCTTGGGAAAAAAAAACAATGGCAAAATCTTGTAAAGAGGGAAAGGAGAAGAGGAAAGAAAAGCTATGAGGCAATTTGAGACACTTGTGGACTATGATTAAAATTATTATCCTTCAGTAAAAGGAAGCATCAGAAAAAAGAACTCAAAAGACTCATTTGATAAAGCTTTGAAATATCTTCAAGATTTCATATGCAATAAATGTCTTTTGCTTGCATCATCTTGGGGTAGTCAAACATTTCTGTTGTCATTACTCCAGCCATAAGCAGAAATCACAACTTAATAGCATGAATATATTCTGGGAGAAAAAATGATTCAGAAAGCAGAAAGAACAAACCCTCCTTATACGTTACTAAACTGAAGGTATTAGACCTAGCATAGAATCATCAATGTAAGAGGCAATAATTTGAATGAAAGCTAAAGCTAATCTTGATGAAGGGATCTATCACAAACCACAGCAATCCCAAATGTGGTTTGTCTTCAGAATTTACTGAAATATCCATACCCCAAATAACCTAAACACTGGGGAAATTCATTAATTTATTTTTCTCTAAAAATAATTATATATCCAGTATGTCACACAGAGTTATGTTCATACAGCAACGACACATACAACAGGACAGGAACAGAGTAAGCAAACAAGTCACCCTGTGCTGTCAGTGTAAGGTGACCCCACAGAGCACTACTTCTCCTCTGCCCTCCTTCTGAACTGATGGGTTTATTAGAAGAAAAAGAAGGAAGCTGCATTTTAAGCTTTACTAAACATTTTTCTTAGGTTTTCCTGCAAGTTTACACAGTATATTAATACTACCATAATTCATAAATGTTCCAGCAGTCAGGCAATTTACATCATCTTCCACAGAAACAAGCTGTATCACATGCATTAAAAAATTTGTCATTGGTAAGTGCTAAACCCAGAGACTACTGGCAGCATAAAGCATTTTCCTCTTGAAACGAAAAATCAGTTTTACATAATTATTTATTTCCTGTCAACCTTTGCCTCCTTAACATTCTGATGAAAAGGCAATGGAAATATCAGCAAGATTAAATCTTTGCTCATATTACATAGCTGCTAAGCAGAACATGAGCTATGTGCTTATTTTTTTATTTAAAATAATTTCCGTACTGCTTGGATACTGAATTCAAGATCACCTTATATAAAAATTGTAAGAAAAGCCTTTTTTTTTAGCACTAAATTATGCCTAGGCTGAAAGCAGTAATCCAGACAAAGAGAGATCCTGTAATGCCCAAGAGGACAGGGCTGGACGAGTCATCATGACTTATCTTCATACACTTCTCTTCCTTGGAATGAAACAGCAAAGCTCCACTCTTAAAGGTGTTGCATTGCTAATTGCTGCACTTAACATACTGAACAGCACATTAAGAGGTAAAGAGAGGGATGCAAAATTATAGTAAGATGCTAAAGCCCAAATTCCAGCTGTGGCCAAAATCCTGATCCTGAAAACACTGCTCAAGTTGTGCCTGATTACGAACAAGCCTGAACCCCAGAAACACATCTGCTTTTAGCAAAGTTACTGAGATGGCCAAGATACACTTCTGCATGATCATAAAGTTTTGGTGTCTTAGGACAAGAGTAGGAAATTGCCAAGTATGATTCCTACAACAAACAAAAGAAGAAAAAAATCGAGCTATTTCAGTTTCAAGCTGTACAAGCAAAAATATTTTAAGAAATGCAATATATGCTCTATAAAAAAATTCCTCTCCGGTAGCTTCTTGATGCATTTGGAATGATAAAGGGAAAGCATGATAAAGGGCAAGCTAAAATACTACAATTTTTAACAGTTTAGAAGTGTATCAACATAAAACTTTCCTTCCAATTTTCCAGTTTCATCTCTATTAGCTAAATTTACATCTTTGTTCCAATTATAACCTCAATGACAAATAAAAAATTGTACTACTTGAAAATTAAAAACTATTGATTTTGCACACTCAGATCTAATAGCAGCCCTCTTGGTCTGATTGTGCTTCCAACAGAAACAGTTCATAATTCCATTAAACATTTATGCTACTTTTTTCATGTTAGGGACAGGCAATGCTACATGTCTTCCTCCTCTATCCCTCTTTCCATCACTTACTGAGCTGAGAGAACAAGTGTTAACTGGATACCTCCTTACTCCCACAGTCTCTCTTGTGTTTCAGTGATGCTCTTTTTACTTAGAAAGCACAACACTTTCAGACACCAAATCAGTACAGCTGAAGGCACTTTTTAGGCTCAAATTCCTAATTCCATAAAGCTACCTGGGTAACAAGGTTGGCCCAGCAATATCTCTAGCTTCTCTGCTGTGTGTCACTGCATGCTATGGCTGTGCACTCTGCATCCTCCTCTCTCATACTTTGCCAACCTCTTTTGACTCTGTAATCCTCTGCACTGCTTAAGAATTTACCTTAATAGGGGTTTCATACACCCAGCAATGAACAGAGGCAATCTTAATTCCTTTTGCCAAACAGCGTTCAAACTTCCCTATCAAAATTCACAATCCCTGTCACCAGAAGGGAGCCATTCCGCTTTGACTCACTGAGGTAGTTTTCAGTACCATTAAAATTCAATGTCAATGAACCCAAAGTAGACTACAAATAACAAAAGAACAAAGTAAGTATTCACACATACATGCACACACATACATACACACACAATCAAAACTATTTTTAAAGTACTAAGTTTTCAGGAAAACTAGTTTATTTCTATGTTACACGATGTCAAAGCTTATATGCTTTAGTTTTTCCTTTTCTTCCCTCAGCATATTTTCAGAACCTATATGTAGTTTAATACATGACTGCTAGTGATTTATAAAAATTATCATTAACTGAGAAAAAAATTCCCTCAGATCATCCTTACCATGCATATTATTTAGCTTTTGGTCACCTTTAAAACAAAATACTGTAGCTACCAAATAATTTATGCCCTATCCCGACCCTCAGCCATTTTCCTTGCTCATGAGTAAACTTTCATTGAGGAGGTAACAGCCTTACAGCATGTTAGATTAGAAAACATAAAAATGCTATATTAGGTTTTTGGTGCTAGTTTTGGTTTTGCTTTTCTTTGAAAAAAAATACATCAAATATTACATGCTATTATTTGTTTCTCTTTTGGAAGGAGGGAAAAGAGGTGCACGGATAACTATTAGCTGAAAAGTAGGGGCAGGTCACTGCGATGTCTAATACCTGTATCCAAGAAGTAACAAAAAGCATGAAACAAAAATCCAGTTCCAGAAGACATGGACAGAACACTGAGCTGCGTGCAGTAAGACACTGTTCAGTAACAGTTAAGAACAGGACAGGCAATTAAGGGGGCTTCATCATCTGAATGCTTCCTCTCCATTACAAGGAAGTAGTTATGCGACAAAAAAAATGCCTGTACTACGACAGAATTAGAAATATAGTAATTATAGTAAGTGAAACAGAATATCCTCACCGTGTGACTATATACTCAGCAAAGGACATAGCAACATTTTGAATCCACCTTACTCCTTCTGCCACAGAATCAAAAAACCCTCGGTAAAAGCCATGTGTATTAAGTTAACACTATTTGCTTATAAAAGTGGAATCCCACACACTGAAACAACAAGTGATACAGGCTGAGGCTACACGAAGTCTCTTAACAGGAATAGAAATAAAGTAAGTCTTTTTGTCCCCTACCATATTTCAGCACCTTTCCTCCAGCAGCTTTCATTGCCACTTTCAAACAGTTGATCTATTCTAGTAGTTTCTTACTATAATGTTCTACAATGGAAAATAACATTGTAACTAACATTCCAGGTCTAAATCTTCTGACACTGATTCAGATGTGGATGTTCCAAGTCATTACAACCCTAGAACCACTATTCTGCAGAAATGAAGACCATCTTAATCCAGTAACAACTGCCTTCAATGAGATGTCTCCTACCTGATCAAACTGAAGATCTTCACCTCTTTGAAGAGATCTGGACAAGAGCTTTTCCTGTAGCAAAAAAAAAAAAAAGAAACATGAATTGACTGTTCTTAAAGATTGACTCCTTCTTTCTCAGTCATATTACAGACCAAAGAAATAATTTTTAATGTGCATATTTGCATTACTTTTCAGCTAGAACCACTTCTGAAGATGTAACGTGTACTCACAAAATACAAGAACACAAATCTAAAATTAATTTGATAGCTTAACAATGTTAAAGACAGACAAACAGAAAATGCCACCTTTCCCAAACAGCAGGGCCTACTGCAGTGTGCTCAACAAAGATAGCTGGCGATGGGTGATACATTATAAATGAATCAAAAATATTATCTTTGACAGGAAAGTAGAAAAAGTACTCAAGGTAAGGGGTTAACAGCTCACACTACACTGCAGTAAGCAAACAGAGCTTTAATGGAGCAGACTCAGTCAAGCAGTAAGCTGGAGGAGCTATTAAGTTGCCTGGTCTGGGATGTAAAAGGAGGCATCAGCAGCACTGACAGCCAGTGCTGCTCTCAACAGGTTGTGCCACAGTTAACACAAAATCACTGCTCGGTAGCTTACTAAGAGACAGCACCCATGCTGTCAGGCTCTTGACAAAAATTTAAGAAGTTAATATTGCTTGGCATTTAACATTTGCAAGGCTGCAACAAACAGGCTCTATGCTCATCAGATGCATATTGGAATTGCATGCACCAAGTCCAAAATTTGTTTGGTCTAATTGCAGTCTTGGAAATACAAGACAATTTCTGGTGCTTTTTGCTATGAATGCAGCTGTAGTTGGAGTTCAAAAGGACACAATCTCTGGCAACTAATAGCCTCTGAAAACTGGAATTCAACATTGCCAAAGCAAAAAGCATTTCCTTACTCTGACAGTGTAACTTGAAACAATACAGTACCACTTTACAGCATATAATTTTCAATTTCTATAATCCAAAGAAACCTACTTAACCTTCTAAGAAAACACTGTCACTTATGCACACTTCCAGTATGCCTAAATTAAAAGTGAAAGTGGCTTCTGGAAAATGCATTTAATGTTCTGAAATAGTTCTGTTTGTTCTTCAACTGACGTATTGGCCAATGTTCTTTCACTGTGTAGTCAAAAGCAAGGGGGAAAAGGTTTCAGATAGTGGCAAAAAAACATTTTTCTGAATCTTACAAATTAATACAATTTTACATGTTAAGTCTGTTCAAAATACCATTATAAGAATTTACATTTTGCAGCAGAGACTAAAAGCTCCAGAAAGCACTTGCAAATCAGAATTCCCTTTTAAGTAGAATTTCTCCCTTCCCTTTTATTTAATCAGGAAATGTCTACTGAGATTAATTCACGTTATGTGTACTATGCTTTTAGATAAACTGCGCAAATAATTGTAATCTTATCTATAAAGCAGAAACATGAGAAATGTTCCACCCTATATAAACATCATATATTGCTGAACAATCGGAAGGCAAATAACTAGAAATATATTTCCTGAGAAGATGGAGAAGTGACTTTCCTATAACAAGATGGTAAAAAGTCTGGTTTCTTAACTCTCCTTACGATACTACACCCTGACGTGCCACATTTGCACCATGGTATACAAATCTATTATGGGTGAACAAATGCTATTTTTTCTAATACCCACTGCATGTGTCTAAAACCAGAAATAGCTAAAGAAAAGAGTAACAAATCAAAGAGAAGTGAAATAACCTTTAAGTCTTTAGAAGAAAAAGTTGAAAACCATGTCAGTAGATGTCAAACTGTTTCTAAGGTTGTTCTGAAAGGTTAGCTTTTCCCCCGCATTCTATACTAATTGAGATATTTCTGTATATCAACTGCTGCTATAACTTAAGATTTTTAGTATCAGAAAGAATGAAGACTACAAGTTCATAACCCTCTCACTATTTTTCCTCAACATTAAAAATATTAACAGCTAATAGGTAAATATCACCATAGTTAATGCAACACTGACCAAACAAATGTGACATAACCAAATATAACCCAGTCACAGGTTTATCAAGGCCTTTGAAAGAAAATAAATTTTAAAGCCATACAAGCTTTAAAAGCCATTCAATATCTTTTTCTAACTCTGCTTTGTCATGCCCCCAGTCGTCTCACACAGCTTACAAAAATCTATCCAACAGCATAAAGTAAAGGTCTGCAAACTTTCACCAAATTAATAATTTAAGATTTATCCTCCTAGCTTCCTGAAGTTCAGAGAGAGATGGAAATAATAGGTCTACATTTATCTTTTACAAGTGAAATTAAAAAAAAAAACCAAAACAAACCCCACTACTGAATTAAGCAAAGAGCAGTTTGCATCCATTGCGTAAGGCAGAAATGTCAACATATGGCAGACAGCAGCAACCAGGATGTAGACAGACGTGCGTGTGCTGTGCAAACAACTGCACCCGTGGAAGAAGGTGCCACCTGTTGGCCCCCCTCCAGCATTCACTGGCACCACTCTCTGGTGCCCAGCACACCTCAGCAGGGCAGCTGAGGCGAACACCAGGATATTGTTTCTGTCCTCCGAGCTGCAAGTGAGAAGGCAGCCAAGTGATGCTGCCTCACCTCTTAGAGCCCACCAGCACTGGGCAGCGCCTGCATCCCTGCCCAGTGCAGGATGTGAGAAACACAGTGGTGAACAAATGTCGTGTGCTACATTCTACAGATTTCAGACAAGCACCTAGGCAAGACTTGGAAAAATGGACACTTGCTGTCTGAGCAAGGTTTAGTATTTCCATGACAGAATAAAATCGCTGCTGCTGGCAACAGGCTTAAATACTCTTGCTAGCTTTGACTTATACATGAGACTGAACTACAACTTAGGAAGTAAGCAGCTTTCCTAGTTAACAGCTTGGTGACTCGGCAGTACCACCTTAAACTGTCTGTGCTTAACTTCTAACCATCTATCTTTACATACAAAACATAAAAGAACTGTATTTATCACTGATCTTTTTCACTGGTATAGTTTGTTTCACGTTTGGGGAAGGCTGGTATCATTCGTCACAGTCAGCCTTGCTCAGCTGGGGAAGAGTACTTTAAGCTACAACAAATTGTGTCTGAGACCTTTTTCCTTCAAAACTACATACTACCACAAAAAGACTTAGAAGAATTTATGTTCTTTTTTAAAAAACATATATTTTAATTTAATTTACTGACTAAAAGAATGATCTTCCTTCCCGTGGTTACACTCGCTACTTGAAACATCTATTTTAAGCATTTGCTGATAAGCTCTTTCCGTAACTTTGGAAACTCTGCACTATCAAATTTTTGCAAGCAGAGAACTCTTAATTAAACCAGTAAAGGAAACTACTCTGTTAGTCACTGAGAATCCTAAGTAAATTTACAGCCAGATAAACTATTTAGTTACTTTTTAAAATCACAAGTCAGTTTTTCTAAGTGAAACCCATACATCTAGCCAAAACAGTACTGTCTCCTGACCCGCAGCTGTTTTGATCTGAAGTTACTATTTTTTATTATTTTTTTTTTTTAATTAATTTTTGCTCCCTTGCCAACATGTTCATCTTCAAATTTTGAAAAGTGTCTAGCTCTTAACTTTAATTGGTCTGGCTCCAAATTCTCTCCAACAGCTTCATCTAACAGCCTAGCTTCATCTAACACATTAAAGATTTATGTAATACTATATATATATATATACTCCACACTATTATTTGTAGCCAAGTCACCCTACAAAATCAAATTACACTAAAACGATAAAGGGCTTTCCTGTCTTCCATTAAGTCTTTTTTCCAATCTCAGTCAGCGCCTTTCCTGTGCCACTTTGACCTTTTATCTTCCTTCTTATATGTCATACGCTAGACCTGAATATTCAGTATTTATATAAAATACTATGTAAAAAAATAAAACCACTTCTGTACTTTAGTACTTCCTTTCACTGAGACACCTAAGGATTCCTGTCTACTTCTTTGTGTTACACAGGCTCAGGCTGTTTCACTTTTCCACAGCTATTGGCACCACTTTTAAATTGCTGGTTTTCTACATAGTCCTTCCTTCTCACCAACATAAAATAAGAAATGCTGGCTATATGAGTAAATTTACATCTGACTGCATTAAAAAACATTTTGTTTAAAGGAATTAATCTTAGAAAATTAACCCAGACAGATCTATTAAATACCTTCACAAATGACTACTCCAGTATTATTTATAATTTCTTATTTTATTCCAAAGGCTTTTATACATATTGTATACACACAAAATATAAATAGCAGAATCTCATTACTAAAAGATCCTGACTATGGTAGACTTCATGTAAACACCACAAAACCTCACCAGAAAACAGAGCTGGGAATCACTTTAAAAGTACATTATTCCTTTAGTTTCATGGGTCTTCTGATTTTAAACCTGGCAAGATGTTTTGATTTTACACAATTAACAGATTTAAAAACATCTGGTTCACAGTTAACAGCATGACAAGTTTTGCAGCACACGTGAAGTGCAGGGCTGTTGTATTTACCAGTACGCTAGCAGTATTCTGGTGAGGAGATTCACCCCCAAACCAGCTGTGCCTACAGCTATCGTAGGTTAAGACAGCTACACACGAGCACCAGTGTCACATCCTGCCTGCACAGGATGACAATGCGATTGCAGCAAATTGTAATGAACGTATGCATCTGTTCCATTTCTTACAAAATTTCAGCGATATGTAGGAAACAAGGCAGGGCAGTATGGGACAGACAATCTTTTTATAGCTATTTAAAGCTATTTGCAGGAAATGGGATACTTAGAACAAAGGTTTACCAGAGAGCATGCCCATAATACAGCAAAATCTTGATATCATGCCTTGGGCATAGCAGAGTCACAATCAGCTGCCACTACACAGTTATAGGTTTGTTAATATTTTAAATTTTTAAAAAATTGCAACTATATCCAGTTAGCTTCTGATTTCGTAAAATAATGACTCTTTTTAGCTATAAATACTTCATAAATCTTCACCACTAAAATTAAATTAAGTATTAGGTGGCCATGAGGGCTTTCTTCCCGCAAATGGCTATATATGCGTCCTTGAACAAAGAAGACTGAGAAAAATTGCACTAAAAATATCTTCAAAACAAATTTACTATGTGAATTAAAGGAGGAAGAAAAGCACAGGGATAAAAATATTGAAGAACTGAGCAAAGTCAAAAACATCAGAAGCTGCACTCTCACATGAAAGACATTACTGCTGTACTTTGTTTTACCTATAAAAATAATAGCATTTTAGAGAAAGTTCCGATCCGATCACAGCTACAGTGCACTGGGTCTGACCTTTACAGGTCATACATCGAGATTAGTGGGTGCGTTTGCATTTCCCAGTGAACATGAAGATAGTAAATCACCTGTGTAAAAACATTAAAGGGATACTAACTCATAACTCAAACAAACTTTAAAAAAAAAAAATCGCAACTGAGTAAAATTTCCAAGTTAAAAAATAAATCCATTTATTTCTAGATCATGTGGTCTGGATCACCAACAGAATTTTGCACTTTTGCCTAATCTGCAGTGTATACTGGCTACTGTATTCTTCCAGGTGTTAGTGTCATTACTTGGGAACACAAACCAAATGCATCTTTTCTGGAAAGTATATCATCAAAGTATTATTTCAAAGAAACATCAACAGGAAACACTTCGCAGTGTTAATGAAGGACATCTTTTGTTGTTGCTATTTCCTTTTGGAACTTTACAAAACTTCTGAATATGAAGAGGTCTAGTTTCCAGTAACCACTGCATAACAGTTTTAACGGAAGTCAATAAAACGTAACCCAGGTAGCAACCCTGTTTGCAGAAGCCTATTTATTCTTGAAGTAATCAATTTGAAAAGTCAACAATATCTGGGGACAGTTTTTTTCAGTAAACATATATATGCTAAATTAGCCTATTTCAGGAAAAAAGCAGGACAATTTCAAGGGATAATATGAAAAAAAAAAAAAGACTCACCAAAGGTTCAGCCATTACAACTTCTATTTTCTTTTCAGCTTGAACGGCAAATTCAGCAAAGAGGCTTTTGATGACATACTCGCCAGGTTTGACATCTGGATCAATAGTAATGTTAGACATGATGATGCCTCTCTTTTCCCAGGTGGAAACAACACTTGGAGAAACTCTGCGCTTATTTACTCTGCTGGGTGGTGTGGTGGCTAGAGAAAAAAAGAAAAATAAAGAGCAATGAAGCAGAGCTTCTAAACACAGTGCCTGTGACTTCTTTCCTTTCCTGTCCACTGTACAGATGTATTCACACAGTAAATTCTGTAAGCCAGAAATAACTAGCTATAACATCCAAAAAGATTTTTAAAATTTTAATTAGAAAGCAAATTCTACTCTATGCAAGCTACATTGTAAACCCTTATGCAATTTTACTCATTTTTGTTATTCATAAAACACGAAACCACCCTACGCTGTATGAACAAAACCATATGATGATCACTATAAAGTTTACAGCCTTTAGTATCTGGTATCTTCAGTACAAGTGTGACTGAAAATCAAAGGTTCAATTTAAAGAGTTATCTCCCTATGTTCTGAGAGGCACCTGCTTGATGCAATTTTTATAAATCGTCAATGAAGTTCAAGTTTCTACTTGGTGTCCAAATATCTTCAAGAAAATTATTTCCTTGGCCCCTCTTGACACTTTTTTTCAGTAAGATGATTTTCCTAACAAGAATGCAGCCCCTTTCCAGACATGTCATGCTAACTATTTTTCTCCGTTCTCTAGTCACAAACCTGAAAGACTAGTTCCTTATCTGAAATACCAATTCATTGATCAATACAAATAATACTGGATATGTTAGTCTCCCTCTCTAAGGATCAGTGCTTACACTAAATAATTACAATTCTTGTCTTGCACACTATAAATCAAAATAACTATTTACGTCTCTAATGATGTCACAGATCTACCCAGAAAGGTCTGATATTTCTCTAACATATTCCATAAGTGTAGACATTTTTATTTATAATAAGAATTCTTACTTATTAAGATTTGATTTTCATAAGACACTTGTATAAGGAGCCTGGTTTTGGTCTCTTTTATTGTATTATATATGACAATTTGTTCAGTTAAGCTTCTTTAAGGTATTTTTGCAGCTAAAATGTGAAGACATGCACTTGGCCAATTTTTATGAACTTTCAGAATTGTTGTGTGTTTTCAAGTTGTTCATGTGCAATTCCTATAAACTAAATATTAACCACAATTTTTACTCAAACATTCTTTCAGTGTTCAACTCATTCATTAAAAGACTGGTTGCTACAGCAACCAATCCTTTGGTAATTCGCATCTTCCCAAGTTTGAGTCTCAGCCATTCATAATTTCCTCTATCACTTCAGAAAGTTACATTTTACATAACTCAGACTTCCTCAGCTTCCACAGAAAGCGCTCATGTATCAAACACATCTCTGAAGTGAACAATTCAGCATGAGTGAAAATAGAACGGTCACAACTAGCTCAGCCTCTAATCAAAAAGGAAGGTTACCTTACGTAAGGTTGGAGTACTACACAAGACCTGCGTGTTTTTTCCCCACAATTATTTTTTTGTACAAACTTGCTGTTAAGTTGCAGTAATGCTTTTTTTAAAAAATCCTGTATATAAATTGCACTATGCCACCTTTGAGGCTGGAAGGACTCCCCAAGGTCACAGAGTCAAGTTCCCAGCAACCGAGGGCAACCCCAGAAAGACACACACACTCTCCACATGCCATAAAGCGCTTCTGAACATCCTCAAATGCTTTGATCTCGCACTTTGATCTTGGTAACAGCGTCCCTAAAAGACACGAAAGAGCATGTGCCACACAGCGCAGGCAATGGGACATCAAAGCCGCTGCTGTGTTCTAGATCCCTGCAGTGGAAATTCGCTGGATGAGAGTGCACAAAGGTGTTAGGAAACAGACCAAAGTGCATGCTGCAAAGAAAGGCAACAACTCAAAATATCTGACTTGAAAGAAAAAATTTTCTTATCCCATGTCTGATGATTAGCTGGTCCCTCAGTACAGAAGTATAAACGTGTCAAGCACTTGGAAAAACAGTATTTCATTTCTTTACAATGTCTACGTTCTTCAGCATCCATGCTCATGTTACTCTTAAGCCCCAATGCTTCCAAAGGCAGCCCAGTAAACAAGAGAGATGCACTACGTGTCAAGAATGAGAGCACAGAAGTTTGAGGAAAGAAGAGGTGAAAAGAAGGAATGTTTCCTTCCTAGCCATAGTAGGTACCAAACAGAAATACTAAGTACGAGATTGACAAAACAGGAAAATGTTGCAAGAGACAGATTTTGAACAACTCTCCTTTCATAACCATCTGCAGACGAACAAAATGAAAAATCAAGTACCTAAGGACTCCTAACAGATACCACCCATTTCTAAGTCAACAGTTGCTTCTAAGAAAGTTAAAGCTTAATCTACTCAACAAACTAGAACCTATTCTTTTAAATCACATATTGAAGCTAACAGACTGAAAAGAAACATGAAGTTTAAATCTCCTTTTGAAGCTGTGTCTGGTCAGAAGAGTTTTAGCAAAGCAGCTTTTTCCAGACTTACCTAGTGGAGCATGCCAGTTTGGTGTTTACACCATACATTTCTGTACCCAGTTTTCAAAAGATTGCCTTAAAAAGCCCTTGTCATTCAAGAACTGGGAAAACATTGAGAGTTGATTATCTTTGAACTACTATCTATATTTTGCATTAGTAAAGTAATCCTTAGCAAGAGACCATCTTAGCATGTTAACTTTCAAAGCTACAAAACAGATTCTCTCTCTTAAGGCTGTTGAGGCTGATCTAAACCCTGGCACACTGCAGACAAATCCTCCCCTGAGCCCATGTGACAACGCAGGAAATCGACTCGCAATGGGTAAACCAGACAAAAACCTCACCCTGGCAAGAAAAAAAATGTAGTAACTGGGACTACACCCAGAGCAGCTCCCAGAAGTGTTGCAGAAATTTCAGTGCAAGGCAGAGGGCATGACCATAAAGCCAATGGAACATGTTCCCAGGACAGCCTTACATCAGCCTGCAATGCCATGTCCCTTCAGACAGCCCGAGCTGCAGCACTGGCACAGGATGTAATCCCTCCCAGACAGACCTCTCCTCCCCTGTGCCATCCCCTGTGCTTGCCTTGCCTGGGCAAGCAAACACAAGCATGCAGCGCTGTAATGAACTGACCTGGAAACGCAGCATACCTATTAATTGTTTTCCCCAGGTTAATTTTGACACAATCAGTCGTCCAATTCGCTCACCACATGTACGCTTATGCCAGCACAAAGTGGAAAGTCAATGCAGGGCCAGCACTGGCCTTTTTATTCTTCCAGCAGCAAAGCAAAGTTAAGGCTGTCCTACAATTGTCCATGTTACTGCTCTGTGTTCACATGCACTGACTCTTCAGCTGGTAATAAATGACCTCCCAAAAAAGGGAAAAATGTCAAACTCAAGCACTTATAAACACCGCCATGATAGGATTACACATATCTTAGTTTTGCTGAAATGCCAGTATAGGCAGAATAAATTACGAGGATTTACTTTCATCTACAAACTTGCTGAGGACTCTAATTCATGACAGCATTAAAAGTTCATATTAATGATTCTTGCCTTGTAAATGACAACATTTGTGGTTTTATCTGCCATGTAAAACCAGTAAGTTAGTTAAACACACATTAAAAAACAACATAGGAGGGGAAACGAGGAGGGAGCTTGACTGTGTTTGGTAAGAATTTACATAGTAGTTCCTTAAAGAAAAGCCAAAATCTATTATGAGATTTCTTAACTAGGTCAAACAACATTATTATCTGGCATAATTACATGCAGTTGGATTCACTTACTCATGAACTTGCAATCAATTACACTCTAAGAAGGTCCTACATGGATTTAAAATAGTATGTTTAATTGAAAAAAAATATTAAAGTCCCTCTCATTACAAGACAGGATTAAATAATATTTTTTTCTATTCTTTGCCATCAAAGCATAAACCATTCTCTACTCTTAGCTGTCAGAGAAAATTTAAGTTTCAAACATTGTTTTGAGGCTTCAAAACATGGACCATTCTACGGAACTTCAGATGAAATCTGGAACCAAAAAATTGCTCCACTCACAACACTTCAAAAATAAAAAACTACTTTCATAAATTGCTTGCAAACACTGAAAGTTCTTCACTTGAAACAATACTCTGCTTGTTCGCTCTGATGCGAGCTTGTGCTAAGTGGGAAATCTGGGCGCAAATGCTGTAGGAAATCTCTGTTAAACAGCATTGTTTGGTTGCTAGGGCCACACCAAATTGTTTGGATAGTTTCAAGGAACAGTAAAACAATACCAAGGATAATGAGACAGACAACATGCGCCGAGGTCAAAAGGCAACACGCCCTGATGGATGCTAAATTAGAAACAAAGTTGTTTCATGTCAAACACAAGTGTCCAGAACCGGGAAAGGTTACTTAATGCCCAAGGTGATACTAAATCCTGCTTCTCTCTGTATAGCCCAACCACTTCAGTATTTGAGGACACAAGTACTGACTAAATCCTGCTTCTCTCTGTATAGCCCAACCACTTCAGTATTTGAGGACACGAGTACTGTCCTGTTTACCAAGGAGATGATTCAGGATTCAAACACACAAAGCAGGTACCAAAAGTAACAAATGCACTCCCAGCTTCTGAGTGCATTTCACCTCACAGCTAATATGAAATGATGACTTTTAGCTTTTGCATACTTTTTCTGATACTACTTTACACTTGGATAAGTGTTGATCCTTCATACATCCCTTAAACAGTACTTTTAATAGGCTTGCAAGTCCAACTTACAATAAAAAAATTTCCAAAGACTGAAAAACATTATCTATGTTACTTAGAGTAATTTTAATTAAGCTCTTTGTGTTCTACTCTGATAAACATGTAGAACATTTTATCCTACCTCACAGAAGTGATATTAATATACATGAAAATATACACATAACAATTGTTAGGGTGCTTCATAGCAACAAATCTTCAGTCATTTTACAAAAAAAAAAAGAATTATTTTTTCCTAACAAAAGATGTCAATATTCAAAAGAGATGGCAACCTATCCAGTATCATCCCAGCAAATTATGAGCAGAGACAGAAAGTTAAACCTAGGTTTCCTGTGTCCCAGACCAGCAGCCTGTTTTCTAGAGCAGACAACTTCTCCAATAACTGGATCATTATTTCCCAAGTCTACAATTCCTGCAGACCAACAGCTTTCTATTGTTTCTAAAGTCTCCTTACTCACATCAGTGGAAAAAAAACATCATTCCATGAATAGGCCTCATGACTTGAACAAGTGGAGAACACCCTTATGAAGACAACAAAGTTCAACATACACTAATAACAGATGCACAATCTTAGCCTCTGTCTATAGACAAATACAACGCAAAAGCCATTCTTCACTGAAATCTCTTGGATTTGCTTTCAGAGTAGTGACAGGAGGATGAATTTATCCAGCCTGTTAACCTGCAATGTCAAAGCATGTGAAAGCACAGTCAACCAGCCAGGCCTACTTCACTGGTTTTTTGTCCAGACTATGTATCACTAGTGACAGTGCGTGGAGTCTGTCCGTAGGCTGGATTTATCATTGCCTGATCAGCTCTAGCTGTACTGATTCCCAGCCGATCCCACACACAGCCAGCACCACTGGTTCCCTGGCTCAACAGCATCGCACAAGGGCTGGAGTCAGCTCACATCAGGAACTGGAGATGACAGCTGCTGGCCAAGTACACCGAAAACAGCATCGAGCTACAGTAACCCACCGGGCTCAGGCTGGCTCTCTGCAGAGATGGTAGATACTTCTGCATTATACTGCATCTATCCAGATTTTTCCATTTATTTCATTAACACTCATTTACCAGCAAAATGTTACTCATTTTAAAATGTGCTAATAGATTACAACAAAGGAGGAGAAATTGCAAATTTGTTAAATATAAATATATACTTATTTTAACCACTTCCAGTTATACATAAATGCTATTCCAATTTTTTCAGTCATGTATATTGTTCTTCGAATAGACTAAGATAATAAATTTCTGCTAGATGCCATTTTGGAGGCATTTTTAGGATGCATTTTTTAAAAGTACCTAATAAAAATACTATTCTTGATACTGGTATGAAAACCTGTAAGTGAAGGGAGAGGCACAGCAGCCTCCTGACACCATAGTCATGCCACTTTACAAGATAATCTAAATAATGTGAATAAAATCCACAGCTGTTTCCAGTCAAATTATATATCTACTAAGGGCCACTGACCACACAAATTTTCTCAAATTGTTACTTAGAAATTTCTTTGCTTTCTTTACTTATTCAACTCTTTCTCTTTCACAGATTTTATGTGAATAATGTGAATGGATGACCCACCCGGGCTTAGAACTGCCTCATTTCAGCAGTATGGTTCAGTGTCATGTTTGTAAAGACAAGTCAAACCTTTCAGCAAGAGGAAGTTATACGTGTATTGATAGCTTCCCCTCCATGTCTAAAATCAGAGCTTATATTTTACTTCTGCAGTAGAAGCAATTCCCTATTGACAATTCATTTAAGGAGCTTCAGTTATGCTTACGTTATGTTTTAGCCAAGCTCTGGAATAAACAAACATAAATTAATGCTGCATCTATAAGCACAGGATAACTTTATTTCAACAAGTAGCTAACTAAGCATATGGCTAAAAGGTGGGGGAATGCCCTGGGAGTGAAAATGGAAATGAAAGGGTTTTTGAGTGTATTGTGGGATGTGGTACTATGACAGCTGAGCTTTTATTTGGATCTTAGCTTTCCCCAGAATGCAGACTCATCTGCTAGTAGATGGTAACAGAAACATTACTTCAGGCCAAAACAGAGCCACAGCAGAAATTCTAAGACATAAAATCTTAATTTGGTAGTATCAAGTTTACTAGGTATCAGGGCCAGATTACAGTCCCTTGCAGACACAGTCTGGCTGCTACTGATGACCCTCAGATTTGAAGTTCTGCCTTATAACTAGGTAGCTTTGTCCTTCTCAAGTAGTCTTTTTCTGCACTGCTGTTAATATCTCTTGACAATTTCATTCATAAACTGTAATTTTCAGATTCTCATTTGGCATAATGCTTTCTAGGAATCACACCAAACAGCCTCCTGCAAGGGAGAACACAAAAGAGAAATACATTTCAGTAATACTGTTTCAAACGTAAAGAAACTTAAAATTAAATTAAAAATCACTAAGATGTATGTAAGATAAATTTTACATATTTACATTTTTAAAAAATCCTTAACATAGCAGCTAGGACATAGATGGGAAATACTGGCTGAAATTGCTACGAGCATATGCAAGAAGTACAACTCATTATGTGAGTTTACTTTACAAAGCCGCCTATGGTAGACCATGCACGTAGATTATTATCAGACAGGAAAAAAGAAGAAAATAAAAAATAATTTTGATAGCACAAGATGCCAAAAGAACCAAACCATATGCACCGGAAAACAATGTGATAAAGCACAAAAATTGGAGGGGGAAGAGGAAATCAGTTTGAACTCAATTGTCTCAAGTCCTGCCCAGTCATTCTTGATTATGGCATGTCATCAAGAAATCCTGACCATTAACGTGTCAGAGCATTAAAAATGTAGTTTATGTAATTCCTTTTCTAGAACAACTGCCAGAATAGAAAACCTCTTCAGATAAACCATTTTAAGCAAAAATCATATTTTGAATTTCACAGAGATCTTCACTTAGAAAGACATAAAATTTATTTAATAGCATGCTTCCGACCTGCTAATATATTTAACATGCTTTGCGTCACGGTCAGAACGCTGTTCTCATGCAAGACCATCTTAAGAGAATGTAACAGATAAATCTCTCATCTGTCCATAATCTAGAATGCAATCCATCACATATGGAAGCAGGATAATGGCAGGAACGTAAATACTCAGGGCTATAAGTTAAATTCCCAATGGTAGTTTTCAGAAACTCTTTTACTGTTCTGAAGTTTTATACAACTGTAGCTTTCAATTCAATTTCAAGCTGCACATATAAAGGCCGTTAGACTTAATATATGAATTTCTGCTGGAAAACAGTTCTGCAACCAAGTTGCAAACTTCTCAGAGAAAAGATACCACCCCAAGCACCCAGCTGTTACCTACTGTCTTCCTTTCCAGTAGACTTATTGTAAAAACATGACCCTACTATCAAAATACCTTGCACAGCACCAGCGAAGCACAAGTGCCATGTTGTCAAGTAACAGAGGTATTTATCCTGATATCTCTGTTTCCTTCAAAACACAGAACTATAATAACTAAGCATAAATAACTGCCAAGTTTCACTCATTTACAAATTTTGCATTCCCTCAAAAGAGTAACCCCATAACCATAAAAAAAACCTAAACTTGTTTCTTTACTTCTTATACCTCAATGTGAGGCTTCTACAGCATTTTAAGTCATGCCTTCACTAAGAATGCAAACACATGATTAATTTGAAAAAAAAAAAAGCAGCAGCTTACACTACTAATTTTAAAGACCAATAACTGATACTTAATTTTTAATTAAAATTAGTACTGCAAAAGGAGTTAAGATTACAACTTCCTTTTGAATATGTAGAGTCAAGGACAGAATGGTATAACTTTGGCTTGGTCTGTTAGTTCTCCTTATCCACCTTCCCTTAGGAAAACATAAACCAAGCCACCACTAAGTCTGTTCTAGTAGCATTCCCTGGCTTTCATCAAAAAGACCCATAAGCTCAGGCTCATCACCATACCAGTCATGGTTATCATGCTTTTATGTGTACTGTGCATGCATGCAACAGCTGAGAGGTGGTAACTCGCGAAAGCACCACACATCTCTGCTTCAGTTCTCAACCCTGGAGTCAGAAGCACAACTAGAAGGAGCTCAGTATAGATGTCCAGTTATCTGGCTTCAATTTCGATGATTCCTGCAAATACAAGCAGTTATAACTTTCTCTGATGATATAAAAGCTAAAAATGTTGACACCATCCCATGGCTTGCTGCTGGACTCCCACAGAACTGACAGTGACAGCTAAGTCTGCAGGTAAAGGCACATACACGCTTTCTACTCCATGCCCTTCTGCTCAGTATGGAAAATGTGCCCTGCTCAGCCTATGGGAGTGGCGGATTATGTGGCAGAGAAGAGAACATTTACTGCTAGCAGAGAAATTCATTTTTTGCTTCCTGGGCTATCAAATTGAAGGCTGCACCAGGCTGGAAATGCATCAATGTTCTGAATCCTGTGTTAAGCATGAGCTAATAAAGGCAATACAATTATATCAATGCTCAGCTAAGTGATATTAAATTAAAAAGCATAAGAAAGGCAAAGGCAGCAGTGGGAAGATATATCAGTCAGGCCTGGGGACTAGAAGAGCAGAAAGAGAAGGGAAGAGAATTATATTTGCTACTGTTTATTCCAGATTTCCACATACACTGTTCTGCAAGTTAAGGAAGTGCACATTTCCACAGCAATGATGAGAGTGAGCTTACTCTGTACAAAGAATTCATTTTTATGGTATGCTAATTATGTGAAGAGAAAAAAAGGCAGGAACTAAACCCTAAATCTAAAGTTTTGAGAAGTAGTACCTAAAAATTAAGCTAAGGCAAGGATATATCATCAAAGGAATACAAACACACGTGGGGCTGCACAGACAAATCGATTCTAACACTTGCCACTGCAAACATATCATCTGTGATGAGGTTTTGTTCCCTTTCAATATATTACCAGACACACACACAACCCACAGACACAAGAAATGCAACAAGTAACGAAGTCAAAGAGATCATAGGCATGCCTTTGTTAACCAGCAAACAGAAAAAGAAACTGAAATACCTTCTCTCATCTTTCCTAATCCACATTTATCTGGAAAAAAAAACTCCACATCCTCGGTTTGAAAAATTAAGGATAGGAAAAAAACCTATTGATGCTGTACTGAAAGAAAAATCAATGTCAAAATGCTCAACAAATTTATATTTGACATTCTTTCCAAAAAGACAGTGTCAGAATCCAGCAGCTTTTGCAAAGTGCTCTCTCTCTGAGCACAACTCAAGGCAGTTTGCTTAACCCTCCGCCCCCACTACCTGCTCTTTCTTTCCCTGCGAGAAGAGGGCAATTCCAGCTCCCAGTAGAAAGAGGAAAAGACTTTTCCTCATTATGCTCATTATCCTCAATTATCCTCATTAATGTCAAACTGATACCTTTCCTGAGCAAATGCAAAAAGTAATGAATACTGGCAGCTTGGCTGTAAAAAGCTATTTTGGAAAAGGACTCTGGAGCATCAGTTATAAAGTAACCAATAACTTTAAATGAGGTATCATTAAAAAAAAACAACCTATTTTTAAAAATCTATAAAGAAACCAAATGAATTTCTTTTAATATTCTCCATATAAGCATTCTGATATTTCAGATGAAAAATATTTCTAGAAGTTAAAGCTCAAAAACATTACATTAGCCCAGATTGGGTACATTTACAGAGCATTTTCACATCTTTGTAAGTAACTGCCTAGTGAAGTACTCGGAAATATTATAATTGCATTTCCGATAGTGAGGTATGGTTTGAAAATTAAAGTGCTAGATATATACAGACGGATTAAAAAAGAGAATAAACAAATACATTTGAGCATTGAAATATGCTCAAGCATACACAAATCAGGGTTAGAATAAGTCTCATGCATTAAGTATCAATTTCAGGAAAGAACAACTGTTCTACGCTCCAATTCTGTCAGTTCTGCCCAGTAATCCTCCATACAAACATACGAGCTGAACAGGGAAATAAATCTCTGAAGAGTAACTCAATCTGTCATGTTTAACACAAACATGCTGAAGAAGAAAAAAGAAAAAAAAAAATCAACATTTTCAAAAGTATATTCTTACAGTAAGTTTGCTGAGGAATCAAAATGATAAAAAACAATTTTTGGTACATGCACTTAGCTACCTAAACTCAACTGTAAAAAAAAAGTCCTATCTGGACACATAATCTAAACAAAGTTTTCTTCCCTGCACTGAGGGGATCAGCTTCAACTGTGATGGGTTTTAGTTCCCAGTATTTTTCAACCAAAGCATAAATTTCCTTGTGATGGCACATACATACCTTACAACGTTGTTGTAAATTCTGTTTTTAAATTAGGTGTAGTTGTTTGTGCTTTTCTGTTTACCAAATGTACTCCTCAGAGCCAAATCCTTTCCTTCACCAAACTCTACAGAAAAACAGCAATGTCAGTTGCTGAGTTGGTGATGGTCTGGGATGTCTATTGTCATTTTTTTCCTGGGGAAAAAAAAGTTTGATGAATATGAAAATTAGCAAATTTCTAGAAGATTCGGGATTGGTCACTTATCCAACTACGTTATCCTTCTGTGGTTAGTGTGGGAACTGTATTTTGAGGCTCCTCAGCACTTTTTAAGTCTTTAACAGCATAAGGTAGTTCTGAGTTCACGTGAAGCCCTAGTTAGCAGTATTTTTTTAAAAGTAAGCATGAAACACTTCTATTTCTAACCAAACCTTCTGAAGAAACTTCTATGTTAACTGCAAATAAAAGTAAACTAAACTAGCAAGAATCTGAAATTGTGCAACTCCGCTGAAAAGCACAACAGCCTTCAAGGCTGTAAGTCTTCAGAGGAGTCACAAGGGCACAGCATAAACATGGCAAAAAAAATCTCATATAGCATTGCAGACACAGAAAGTGCTCGATCTGGACTTCTGGAAGAAGACAATACTAAATGCCATGCAGTGCTATGCTTAGCTGCCATAAACACTCCGAGCTTTCAGAGTTAACAGCTTCTTTGTCAGTTCCAGGGGAGGAGACCAGTCACATCTGAAATAAAAATAGGTTATCACATGCTTGTCCATGGAACTCCACAGTACATGGCTAAATTGGTCATTTAAAAGATTTGAGCTGTTTGTATTGGAATTTAAAGTAAAACGAAAAAGCTTTTTTTCTCCTATCTCCCTCAACCTTCACTTTAACTTTTTATCTGATTCTAAATTACTTCAGAAAGTAGTTTGCTTTCTCCACAAGAACCTTTATCTGGTTCCAATACATTCCTATAAGCCCTAGAAAGAACAGCAGAGAGCTGTAACTGAGACTGGTACGAACAGGAAGGTCTGGCTGTGGAGGCTCTAGCAGGGGAAGTGGGGCTCCCAGCACAGGTGGTTTGCGCAGCACCCAGGTGAACAGGTCATGGAGAACACCCCCTGTACCCCCAGCACATCTACCTGCACTTTCATACCACATCCAGATCTGGAGACAAAGAACAACTCGCAGACTCACAGAAGTGGGGCAGAATGGAGACATCGATTGCTATCAGCTCCAAAATCTGTTGGCAACCGAAGAGGAATCTGGGACATGAGGAAAATGTGGCACCTGGTATCTGTACCTCCCATACCATAGCCATAGACTCCAGACCTCACAGCTGGACACAAGCATCATGGTGCCTTTTTGCTGGACAGACACCTTTAACACCCCTGTCCTAGTGGCCAGCTGCTGGATGGACCTCTTGGACCCTCTGGGGCTTGAGAGACTGTCAGAGCAAGTAAAAAACTCATTTCTTTACCCTCAATTTTTATTTTAAGTAACACCTCCTTTTCCTAAGGTCTCACAATTACATCTGTTACACAGTTTATAAAATGTTGCAACAATATTTCCTACATTGTTTTCTGATAGAAATTAAATAGGATTTATATTTTTGTAGAGAGGCACAGAAATATCCACAGTCTTTCAGCAAAGTAACAGAGACATTCACCTACAAAATTTGGTATGGCAAACTCTGTTCTGAAGTCTTCCATGCTGATACACAGGAATAAAAAACTGTTTATATGTAAAACTATATTTTAAAGAGATCAGCCTGTAAGGAGGTAGGACAACTGTACCACAGCTACATTCAAAAGTGTAGTCATTTGAATACTACCAGGTGTTGAGGGTTGAAAAGTGACTTAGCATCTAACTGTATGCACTGACACCAACTATGGCTTGGCCATTAATGACAGGAGCAGTATTTGGGTGTATTTAGAAGACTACACAGTTCACCACAAATAGAAAAGAAGAAATATGCTAGAAGAAAGATATGAAACTATTAAGATTCTGCTTTAAAAATTCCCCAACATTCGGCCCTCTTCAGGAACAGAGGGTAAAATTTCCTAGGAGAAGATATCATTTAAAAAATGTTTGTATAATCCATAATGTTCCTTACTACTGCTACATGAAGAAAAAAAAAACAAGGTGACTTAGGTTACCAACCAGAATTAGCACAGACAATTATCCAATGCTGCCATCTCCCAAGTTGTAACATATGAATATACTGGTAGAATTATTTTGAAAATGGAGCAATACTTGTTTCATTTTTGCTCAGATACACTACTACCAAAACTGGTTTTATGTGACGCCAAACTATTCCCACTTAACCCTGGAAATAAATCGCAGCTTCTGGTCAAGGTTTCAGACCTCAAGCTTCTTTACTGTATCAAAGTTACATAGGCAAAATCAGTATGTATCCTAAGAAAACATTACCTCATTAATCATGCTACAGTAATAAAACACAGATTATATTAACAACTGAGCAGCTTTTGAGGGTGGCAGAAGCAAAGAGCAGGGAAGCAGTCTGGCCGCGGTAGGCTCAGTCAGGGCTTAGGGCCTCAAAGCTGGGAGCGCTCTGGTCCTGACACCTGGAAGGAGACCAAATGCAAACCACAGAACGATAACGAGCTCTGGCCTGGCTGAGTTACACTCTCAGCCAGTGACCTAGAAATTGGGGTTTCACATCCAGAGCTCATCGCTCATCTTTTTGCTCGATGATGTGGTATTTAAGTTTGTGCAGTCACATATTGACACCACCATAAGACACCAAGCTGATTTAACTACGTTACAAAAGCCCACTTCCCTGCTGAGCTGACTTTGATAGATTCACGGAAGAATAAGATTATGGTTTTCTTCCTCTGCAGATGGAGAACAACAGGCAGTCTGACCAGCAAAGCCCTGCTACTCCAGTCACAGCCACAACTCAAGTGCAGGAGCAGTGTTTAATCTCCAGCAACACATTATCAATACCTTGCTAAAGCATCTGCACTTGGCAAGAAGCACAGGACAGGAAAACAGAGGAAACTCAAGAGATATCAGGTTTTTTCCTAATTGTAGATGCTGATGAAAACTTGCAACCCTTCACCAGGCTCTGCCACCTCAACGGAGTAGCAACCCAGACCGCACTCGAGCAAGCATCTTCAAGTTAAGAAGACAGACCAATACATTTAGAGGTTTGAAATATCCTGTCCCCCTCTCAGAAGACTTTTTTAGGGAAGACACATCCAAAGCACACAGACATGACAGTGCCAGTAACTTGGAAGGTTAACTTGGGCCTAGCCTACAGCTTCTGGGTAGTGGTTCCAGTCAGCAGCCATCGGGGACTGATGCTCCTAAGAATTATAACCCCACAGAGAAAATCCTGTCAAGACGACACAGCTGCACTTCTTCACTTTCATGAGTCTCTGTCAACTCTCCCAGTCCCCAAACAGCTAATCCAACATTCACAATCACTTTTCAGCAGTCTGTCTTTGTAACCTTAGTCTTAAAACTGCAAATACAAAACCAAACCAAGGAATTCTCAAGGACTTGACACAATTTATTTCAGCACCATTAATGTAAATAGTCTTAGCATAAGTACGGAAGTACAGAAGAGATAGGAAAGCTTGAGAGAGAACTAAAATGTACAATAATTGATCTAATAAACCAGTATCTAAACTAAAATTAACTGGGATCAGTACTTCCTCACTTCAGGTCTTCAGAATAAGCAGTGCATACTGTTTTTTAATTCTGAAAACCTGCATCTCCAGGAAGATACCAGTTTGGCACAGCGAGATTCTATTTTAGTAAAGTTGAACTTCAGCTCAAAACTCTTCAAAAAGTTTTCATGCGCCGTGGCAGCATGATTCACATCCTTCACCACATTTTAGACAGCAAAATCCTACAGGCTTGCCTCCAAAAATACAGACCCAAAGTCTGTGTCCTCCCTAGGGCCCTCCCAGGCCCTGTCCTGCCATCCTCTTCCCTACATGATTAAACAACTTATGCTCTCTTTTCCCTTATTCTCTCCAAGATAAGCACTCCAGTTTTCCAGTTACAGTACCCCCTTCAGGGATAATGCAGCCATAAAAGAGGGGCACAAACTATATAAATTAAAAATAATAAAGTGAAAAATAGTCAAACAATTTTTTGAACAGTACTACAGTGACAGATACTAGAAAAACTTTTAGCAGTGGAATCGCTTTTCTTTTGGTCACCTTTCACCATATTTGTGAAACCTAGCTTTGCTCATATTGTTTTGCTTAGCATAATATTTTCAGAATTAGTGATACACTTTCACTTTCTTTCTTGTGTAGGAAAAATTATAGCTTAAAGTACCCTTTCAGGGTTTTAAAAACTATTATTAATAAGAGGGGGGAGAAAGGAAAAAAGACTCCAAAAACCTCTCTCATCCATGCACTTCTGCTAGGAATGTCTAGGTTTTGGATTCCTCCCTCCTCTTTTCCTATCCTGTTAATTTCTGAAGAGAGAGAGGTTCAAAGAGAAGAATACCCCTACAGGCAGAACAACACACAACTCCACCTTAATATCCCCCGATCATGGGTTTCTGGACACAGTGTCTTGAATCTTCTTTGAACTTCTCAGCCAAACCCCAGTACATCTGAGTTAGCTTGCTTCTTTCTTTGCTTTGCTGTCATAAAAACAAAGTGCCAATTGCCAGCCTCTCTCTCTTTTTTCCAGGACAAGACCTCATTTGTAACTGAAAGAACAGTAAAAATCTGGTGATATTTGGCCCAACTGCTGTGTCCTGCTGACAGCCGGCACAAACAAGATGTCAGGCAGGAAAAGGAGCAGGTTTCCACTGCGATGTCAGACTCTCGGTTTTCTAAGCCTAACATGGTCTACACGGGGAGCTGCTGTGCTGGTACTGACCAGTGACCCTGGGGCACTGGCACTTTGCAAACATCACAGGTCCTGACCTGAGGATCTTGAGCTACAGTTCAGCAGCGTGAACAAAGGAAGCAAACGGATGATGAATAAAAGGAGCAAAAGGAAGAAAATCAACAATTCCTAAGGCCACTTATGCTCCTTTGGTAGCACTGTGAATATAGCAATCCTCTCCGATACACGTTCATTGGTTAGCATTGATTTGCAAGGGCTTAAGGCAATCACACATCTTCCTAGACCAGCATTCTGGTCTGCAGCAACTGTCTACAGAGGAAACTTCAAAAAGTAAGGTTGAAAATAGCCCCACATCACATGCCAGCTGTGGCCGATGGGCAGAGCTAGGAGTTATTTATACTTCCCATGCTGTGCATTCCTAAGATTTCTCTGAGAAATTAATTACTTCTAGGACTTGAACCAATTCTTGAGCAGGAAGCCTATTTCTGAGGATATGTAAATCTGAAGAAAAGTACTCCTTCTCCCCCTCAGATTTTCAAATTCTTGATTCTTAAGAAAAGAATGAGAAAAAGTAAAGAGTGAGGAAAAATCTTTGTATGTGTGTTGTTATCCACTACTATTTTGAAAGCATGGCATATTCACTAGTAGCATTTATTCTGAACTAGGTAAAATCTGTCCTATACACACTGCTTTTCTTGTTTGTTCTAACTATACCTACTTAGGGCACCAAACCTGAAATCTGATTAAAACAGAGTCATAAAACATGTAATTCTGTAACTGTATTGAAACATTTCCCACCTCTAGCTTTTTGACCATCACCATATTTTTAATACTTCTTGATCAGTCTAGTGATTTGTCTAATGAGTTATCAATGCAAATACGAGATAGAGTTTATTTCTTTCTCTTAGGTTTTAATTAATATTAATTAATATTCTAATATTAAATGTAATTAAAACAGTCATTCCATGCCTTGATATTTTATTTCCTTCTGTTATTGCAGCTGGGCAGCCTACTATACAAATTATACTTCAGTAAACTCCCCCAAAATTCCTCCCAGCATGTAGTTTCTACCAGACTTACTAATGTAAAGCTTTGCTTGTGACACTCACACAGGCAACTGGAAATGTCAGAGTTCAAACACTTAATTCATATTTACAGTATCGCAGCCCAGTGTCCTTTAGGTTCCATGTGCCCCTTTTGATTTAGAATGGCCTTTTCCTCTTTAAGTTTAAATTCTTTTTTTTTTGCACTGTACTTAATAGAATTTAAAAGGTCCCTCTGACTAGCATCATTACTCTTTGTAGAGGAATGAGGAAGAACACTTCTTTCTATGCAGGGGAAAACCTGTAACTACGTGCAAACAGGATATAATATAGCAAAACAACAGTTTTGTTCCACAGAGTGTTCTAAAGTTGGCAGTAACCTTTCTAAATAAATAAATACTGTTTTGTCAGTGATCTCTTAAATGCTATTAAAACTCTAGTGTCTGAACCTTTCCCCTTCAAATACAAAAGCACCAGCGCTAGTTTAAAAAAAAAAGTCAGCAGAAATGGGGTATTTTATATGGGTCGCTGCAATCAGTTTATCTGGAGCTTTCCTGAAGTCCGTGCAGAGCATGCAGTTTATTCCAGCAACAGTAGCTGACAGAGGGGTTTGCATTTGGGCACTTTCTCCTTTCACCAGCATTCTCTTCCGCAGTCTGAATCATTACAGAATCTAGTTATGGCTTAGCAAAAAGTATATTGCTTTAATAGAAAGAACACCTCAAAGGAAAGCTCATTCTAGCATATCTATGCTTGATAAAGGTAAATAATGTATATTCCAACACATAAAGTACTTAATACAACACAGGGATCTTATTTAAAAAAATAACATGAAGAACTTCACACATGACAACCTTCAAAAAATTAAAGTCACAGTTTGAGGCTTTCAATGTTGATGTGAAAAGAAGTCCAAAGTAAGGCCCAAAACATTATATATATCCTTATCTATCTATGATTGGTAAAAATCTGGTTACATACCAACTGAGCATCCAAGCCCTCATACCCAACCTACACAAAAAGTGTTAGAATATAGACTGTAAGCATCGAACAGATAAGGCAGGGATAAAAGTATATCTGAATGTTTAGCAACAGTGAAAGCTAGATCAACCAAAATATACCCCCAAAATAACCACAAAGCTTCAGTCACGCAGAAGAAAAATGAGCAAACATAAAGAAGGCTTCTATGCAACACACGTAAGAGCAAAGCTCAATGATCCAGCTGAGCTGAGACACCCATACACACCCACTACAAGCACTCAGCCTCTCAGACCTATTTTCTTCCCAGGTTCTATTTTTCTTTGCAGTTTAATGGTTGCTGGATAAACAAGTTGAAATTTATCATACAATAATGATTCCTAAATATTAATAAACTGTGCTTCTATTACTTTTAAAAAGTATAATCCACTAGCAAACAGCAACAGAAGCAGCAGATCTGTCCTCCTGTTAAAGGCAGGCACACCTTCACATACACTGCACCTCACCCCATCTCCTCCCAAAAAGCAAGACTGGAAACAAAGCATTTGTTCCCCAGTTCTTCATATGGTCCTTCTTCATGTATGTTTCTATTATGGCACTTTAAGGAGATCCCACCTTTCTTATTAAATTACAGTTTCGTTGCTGTCGGAAAAGCCAGAGGATAAAAATGTATGTTACATCTACTTTGTTAAATATTATCAGAGCAGAACTTCTCCTGAGAGCCAAGAGTTCATTTTTGGTTCATAAAGGGGGAAGTAATCTTCAGTCAAGCTAATCCTATCGGAAAGTAAGCAATTCTTCAACTCCAAGGGCTTTTTCATTCACAGAAGGAATGATTCAGAAGTATCTGTCAGGCAGCTCCCTCCCTGGTTCTCACATGCTTGTCAGCACCTGGCAGCCGTAGCTCCAATAATTCACTTCCTTTTAAACTTGCTCCATTTCTTTCTGATTTTATAACACATTTTCAAAAAAGGCTGCTGCGCAGGCAGATACAGCCCGCTTTCCTGCCATGACTTTGTTCCCAGGCTCACAAGTCTGAAGTAACTTTGAAAAATCACTGTCACAAATCCTTTCCAAAAAGAGGCCAAGGGCAGCGTCCTTGATGCAGCTTTGGCAGGCATGACATTAAGAGCAGCCCCATTCTCTTAACTATGAGTTCTGAAATATATCCGTGATTTCTAAATCAAGCTGAGCAAGCCAATGTGAGATCTCATGAACCACCTCCAACACTGCTTGATCAGGAGAAGGTAAGGACAAGTTCAAGGACAGAGGAGCACCCACAGGCCAGGTGCACAGTTCTGTTTGCCAGACAGACACACCACAACTGCAGCACAGCAGCAGAAAGCTCTGTATTCCTTATTTGAAAGACAACAGACACATTTTTTGTTCCTTTTCTAGTATCCAGAAATAATAATTTATTTGTGAAACAGACAAGATTATTAATATAGTAAACATTAGAAATACAGAAGAGCTTTTAAGAAAGCAGTGATGGGTTCTACTCATGTTTAGTGGGAAGCAGTTGTTCGTGTCTAGACTGTAAGCCCCAGAAATACATACACAGCTTTCATTAAAACACAAGTCATATCTTACAGAAAAGCATTAATTTAATATAGAGCTTCTCATTGTAAGCAGCACCACATTTGGTTTTTGAATGCATATATGGCACAGCTAAAACTAATTCTCATGCCAACCAGACCTCCTTAATGTTAAACAAAGGTTTTTGTGGACAAAATATCGGATCTCTCTTACACCAATCAACACAAATAACAACTTAAAGAGTATTTTTGCTACAAAATCAGAAACCTCTGAAAAATGGTTAAATAGACCATATATTCAAACTACAAAGGACTAAAGAAGAGAATCCGTAACTTTAGGAACATTAAATTGCATTATCACAACTAAGATTCATTAGATGCTATAGACCCAAGCAACCCAAAGATAAGCCAGTATAAAGCCTCCATTACATCCAAAACTTCAGTAAGCAAATAACTCTTAAGCGGGAACATCCTCACTTCACTGTTGGATTAAAAGAACATTCCTGACTCCATTTAAACAGAAGCAATGCCTAAAATTGTTGGCACACAGACAGCATTCTGAAACTAGGCCATATGAATGTCACTTCATTGTTGTTACTAAAAGAAAAAAGATCAACTACAATAAAACCTTAGCCAGCACTGCAACAACATTGTGCCAGCTAAGCAAGCCCTTAGCCAGATTGACGGAGCTTCCCTGCCTTTCTCTTGCACACTTCAATACTCTCTACAGATGCTTATTTTTTCATATATAGAAATACATGCAAGCATGCCTATTCTGATGTTCTTTAGTACACAAAATTCCAAAGTGATATCAACCATGAAAAGTAGCATTTGCACGTAAAGTTTTTATGAAAACACAGGGGAAAAAAAAAACTTTCTCAAATGATTTCTCAGCGTATGCACATCTACTGAATTTCCAAACACATACTCAACATAAATACTGCGTAAACTCTTGTTCTGCATGTACTGCATCACTTGATTGGAAGATGTCTTAAGAAAAAGGCAACTGGCCCACTCAGCTCTCCATGTGATTCACAGCACTGAAACCCAGCGCAGGTCTGCTCCCGGCCAGGCTGTGCTGTGGAAAGCCATCAGACTGCAATTCTTGCGATTCCAGAGCAGGCAGGCAGGCAGCTACGCCATGATCATGGCAATTTTCACAAACGGAGTGACAGTTGTGGAAAAAAAGTGAAATAAACCCCACCTATCTGATCAGCAAGCACCGAAAATGAGTTTGTTAGTAGATGATCCAAGTACCACTGCCCGACAAAACAGTCAGGAAGACCTTCCTCCATCGTGCTTACATAACAGAGGACATAAAGGAGAAAGCATAGCACTGTACACAACCTCTTCTCAGACACTCTTTTTTATTATTATTACCCTCTACCTTATTACAGCTGGCAATGTCTAGTCTAGATTCTACAATTCATCTCCTTATCTATACAGCAATTACTTATCTAGTTGTAGATTGAATTTACTGTAACTGAATGTAACCTATGGTTTAGTTTAGCTTAGAAACAATATACATTAATAAAATCAACTTTAAAGATTTTTAATAATTTTCATGAGACACCTTCAACTATGAAATATTACAAAAACCCTTCTGGTTATCTTTATTTTAGCAAGAACGTTAATAACTACCAAGTACTGTTACAAGGTATAACCTGGTACAGAGACAGTTAATCTGCAAAACACAAACCAGATGAAAAGCAAAACCTGCAAGGATGCCTGTTCTGAAACAGTCATTGCTTTAACTTATAAGTCTAGAAGTTATTAGCCCAAAATATGAATTACAGCCGTGAGTGCAAAAAGCGAATCTCATGTCTGAATAAACTATTAGGACAAACTAAACATCTGCATACTCTCCTAGCACTGATTAATACACTGTACAATAAATAACTTGCTACTAATTCCTTCAGACAAGGCAGGTGAAACAAACAATGCTGCATTGGGGTAAAAATCCCAATGGAGGTATTTTGATGAAGTGTCTGGCGAGTGGAAACAGTGCATGCCAGTGCACCTCAAACAGCAACTAATGAAACACAACTTACAGCTGAGATAGCAGATACCTCCCACTCTTGACTTTTTTTAATTTTCACGCATACAAGAAACTTAAGACACATGAAATCCTCAGCTGTCGTACAATTACGTCATCTTGCTCATTCCCTGGTGTGCTGTCATCAAGCTGCTGTGCCATGGAGCAGAGCCTGCTGCACGGTGCAAGGCAGCCGCCAGGCCCAAGACCCTGCATTGAGGCATGTGTACGGGGTGAGCTGAGGACAGGGTGGCCGCCTTCACCCACAGCAGCATCCATGCTTTCCATGGTTCAGCAAAGGAAAGAAATTCTCACAGAAACTCTAGATCTGAGCCACTGAGAATATCGAATTGAGCACTTTTTGCAAGTATAATAACAGGTCTGAGGCACAAAAATAATAGCCCCTGTGAAATGCTGGGTTCGAGGACAACTGCTTTGGCTTCAAGGGAGCATTTGGAGCTTGGCAGACTGAACCATAATGTCAGCATCTGGTAACTCTGCAGAGATGAGCATCTACTTGTCACCTCTCTTGGACAGCACAAGGTGCAGAGAACTTTATCAGACTGAGAGAACTGCAGCCTGAGGAAATTTTTAATATATGTATACACAGTAG
>NW_010200432.1:0-400 GCF_000695765.1 Mesitornis unicolor | reverse complement strand
GAACACAACGAGAAAGCCGATAGCATGCTTTGCTCGCCTCTCGCACTGGCTATGCCAAGCTACACCAGCACACAGCACCGCTAAAAAGCTGGGTTTTAAAGCAGCACGCAAAAAGAAAAAAATGTGGGTTTTAAAAGCAGCACGAAAAAAAAAAAAAATTGAAAAAAAAATAAAAAAAAAACCCGGCTCTGACGCTGCGGCTGCCGGTGCCCGCGACATACTTACTGCTGCTGCTCCAGGATTTCAGCAGAGACTTGATGCTAATTTCGAAGAAGAGGGAGTCCTGCAGGCTGAGCATGGTGCCGGGAGGCAGCGGGGCGCCGGCGGCGGCACCAGCAGCGGCGACAGGAGGAGCGCGCTGCCGCCCGCGCGGCCTCCCGGTGACGCAGGGCCTGGAGGG
>NW_010200431.1:7913-11815 GCF_000695765.1 Mesitornis unicolor | reverse complement strand
CAGTGTGGCAGCCCAGGAGCCTGAGTTTTGCCCACTCCTTGCTGCCTTCTCCCAGAAGAAGGAGAATCCTTGTTGATCCTTTCCTCTGGGAATAACGGTTCCTTTCTAATCCCAATGTGGGTTGCTATTCCAGCCTCCTGGCAGGTTTTATGCACCGCCTCTCTTGGGATCAACCTGTTCCTCTGCCTGTCCTCCCTGTAAAGCTGAGGCGTTGTGTTTCCAAAGCACTGTGTGGTTTTGTACCAGCTCGTGTGGATGCCGAGAGCCTTTTGCAGCCTCTAATCATTGTTTTTATTCTCTCCCTAGGGACTGGCTGCTTGGTAAAAGCAGTGGAGACGGCAGCCCAGCGCGAAGCGTTCATCGTAGGAAAGCCCAACCGGTACATGTTTGATTGCGTGGTGAGCGAGTTCAACATCGATCCCGCTCGTACCATCATGGTGGGAGATCGGCTGGACACAGACATCCTCATGGGCAACAGCTGCGGCCTCACCACCCTGCTGACGCTCACCGGCGTCACCACGCTGGACGAAGTCAAGGGCCACCAGGAGAGCGCCTGTCCGGACAGGCAGAGCCTGGTTCCCGATTACTACGTCGACAGCATCGCCGACCTTCTCCCGGCGCTGGGGGATTAATGCGGCAAAATGCTCGGGGCCTCTGCAGCCGCACCCCGAGGAGGGCCCCTGTGAATCACCCTGTGACAGAACCCTACTCACTAGGACACCGCCCGGAGTTAGCAACCCGCAGCTTTTGAACCTCCCTGGCCTCTCCATAGGATGTTGTTTACACCTCGGTCTCTAAATGCACTTTGAAACCAAGAGGGCATTACAGCGTCATCCACGGCTGGTGGGCTCGGGGTCTGGGTTTTTTTTTTTAATTATTAGCAGCACGTCTATCCAAATGTGTCTGATACTTGATGTCACGTTGTCGTCTAGACTGAGCTGAGGAAAGCAGGGCTGGCTGATCTGAGGAGAAGAGCCCAGCAGCTTGCAGCGTGTCCTCGCCTGGATGGGCTGGGGTTCAGTCGGGTTTATTCAGGGAAATGACTCTTGGAGTATGTGGCAACTCAGCGGCCGTGTTTGGAAGCGCCTGCGGTGGCTGGCACAATCAGCATTTGGCCTTAGATTGGGGTTCTTTTCCCGGATGGGGCCCTGTTTCACACCACAGCTCACTGCAAACGCGACCTCAGGCCAAAGGAACTGAAGCCCCTCTCCCTTATTTCACCTTTGCAAATTGCACTTGTGCTGCAGATTAGGACGGTCCGGCTCCCCACGTACAAACGGTGTCTCCTGTATTCTGCGTTGGTCCACGCGTTGGATGTGTGTGTAGAGTACGTGTACCTACAGAACCACCCCCTCCTAAATATATATCAGAATATATTTAAAATGTAAATTGAAGTATAGTATATGATAATATATCTTGTTTCCCAGGAGGGAGGAGAAGAGGAATGTACTCCCCTGACCACAGTAGGTTTAATTCTCCTAAGCTCTTGCATTTGGTAATGCAGAAAGTCCATAACCACGTAGGACTGCCCTTCACTACTGCTGCTTCCCCGAAATAGCTGGATTAGTACCGAGTCAGCTCCTGTACTTCCCTCAGCATCAAAATAGCCGCTTGCCTTGGCTTTAGCTGCAGAATCTCAATTAAGGCTCAGCCTTAATGGGGCTGGGTGCCATATACGGCTTTCCACCAAAATAATCCTGGCTGGGTGTACCGGTGGCACGTGCTTCCTGTAAATGCCGAGGCTCCCAGATCTTCCTCTGGTGCCTGGCGTGGGGCCTGGCACCGCTGCTTGTCCAAGGAGCATGTGTTTGCTCAGGTGGTGATTTCGGTTGGATCTCCAGGTGTGTTTGGGCCATGGGGCAGATTTTTACGCTGGCTGAATCAAAGGCCACAGCTGAAAGCTTTTGTGTGACAGAATTAAGTGAAAAATTACATATGCAAATACCAGGCTTTTATTTTAGTCCGTAGACTCCACTGTGGGCAGTTCAATTTAATCACTGGCCTTCCTTCACCTCCCGCTGCTCAGCTGGACAGCTCTGGCAGCACATCAGCGCCGTTTCCTTCCACTTGGACACTTGGAATGAGACTTTACCACCTTGTTTGCACAGCAATAACCGTGCCAGTCGTGTTGTCTTTCACTGTTAGCACGGATCAGCTCTTCCTGGTTCCTGTCTCCAGCGGGAAGGGTTGCGCAGTCACGGAGAAATCTCCCAGGCAGAACTTTGGCTTTATCTGGGTTATGTGGAAATGGACTTTATGAGTTCCCTGCAGGAAGGGTCTGGAAATCGCGTGTTCTCTGCTTCAGTTCCTGTATCTGGTGCTTATAATTTCAGAATATGTCAAGTAATAAACGCCAGGAGAGGCGCTGGCCTCGCTCGAGCAGCCCTGCATGGGGGAACCGTTGCCTCGGTTCACGTACACTGAAATGTCCTGGTGAAGGCGTCAGTCCTGCTTCACAACCCTGTTTCGACTTCCAGGTGGTTTTTAATCCTCAACTTGAATTCCCATTAAACTCACAAACCTGCTCTTCCCTGGCCTTGTCTGGTTGGTCTCTTCTCACTGCTGTGCTGTGTGGAAATTCTGGGAGTTGGGGATGCGGCTGGTGTTGATAAGTTTTTTATTCTGTGCATGCAATGTTAGGGAAAGAAATCCAAACCCTGAGGTGTATTTCTTTGGTTCAGGTGCCCTGAGCTCTTGGCGTGGGCTGGGATTTGCTCCTTTGAGCACAGCTCAGAGCAGAGCGCTCTCCCCTTGGCAGGAATCCATTGACAAACAGTGTTTTATGGAGGGTTTTACTTCATTCCTGTGCCTTACATTAGGCAGGGCATAAATTCCGTAAAGTGCAGTGCTGCGTGGCTGTTCAAATCCCTTTGGGGAGATTGCCCTGGCTGCGTGTTGCAGCTTGTTCTTCTGGTTTCTTGTGCTGAGCTGGGCTGCAGCGGGAGCCGTCCTGCGCTGTGGGGAGCTGCCCCATCTCTCACACCGAAGCAGAACGGGCGGTTGAGCTGTTCCTGCACTGCTCCTGTTCTCATCACAGCTATGGCACAGGGTGCTGTGGTCCTTCGTTCTCAGTTGTGCCATTTTAAAGGAGTGAGCACCACGGTTGGCTCTTGCTGACCGCAGTGTTCAGGTGTTTGTCTGGGCTTTGAGCTCAGCAGTGCGCTGGAATGCAATGGTGATCATCCACCAAACCAGCTCATCTGTGCCTTAAAGGGGAAAGAGGCTGAGCAGGGAGAGGGATTGCTCATTCTTTAATGAGGAGAAACTCCAGATGAGCCAACTGCTTGGCTGAGTTTGGTCAGTCCTGGGCTGTGTTTGAAAGGAAAATGTCTAAAAGCTGCATTTTCCCTTGACAGGTACCAGGTGAAGGAGTTCTGAGCTTTTTCTCGCCTCCATTCAGTGTGCCTGGCTGGCTGCTCTCGGGAACACAAAGCGCTCGGGAGGACCACGGATGAGGTGACCCCACGGATGAGGTGACCCCACGGATGAGGTGACCCCACAGATGAGGTGACCAGGAGCACCGTTCCCCACAGGTGAGGTGACGGGGAGCGCTGTTCCCCGTGGGTGTTTCCATCGCAGGACATTGGCATTGACACCGGCACAGCCTGGGCTGTGGCGATGGCTTCAAGCAGATCCTTTCCCCGCTTGGGGAGGGGACACAAGCAGGGCTGCAGGGCACAGAGTTGGCTTTGGGCTCCGGAGCTCTGGCAGCACCCAGTTCACGTTGAAATGTAGACATAACCGATGACAGGGGCAGGCTGCCACCTCTCTCTGTCCTTTGTTATCTCCATGAGACTTTCCCGGTGCTGCTGCTGGGACCTGCCAGCACTGAGGGCCAACACAAAGCCCCCAATTGTCACCCACCCGCCCCGCTGCAGCCCGCTCGCCAGGGGGGCAGGAAG
>NW_010200431.1:0-7902 GCF_000695765.1 Mesitornis unicolor | reverse complement strand
GGCGCTGACAGCCCCGGGTGCCCCCCTTCCCCTCTCCTTTGCCCAGGTGGCAGCTCTAAGGTTTCACCCTCCCGCAGCTGAGCCAAGGAGCCGCTGGGGAGCCCCTTGGCTGCGAGGGACGTGTATTTAGGTCTCACAGATGCACCCCGAGGTTCCCCGGGCGCTGGGAGCGGGGATCATGCGCAGTGCGGACGCTGGCGGGCGGCAGAGCTGCGGGAGCGAGGACCTGGTGTGAAGCAGAGGATGGAGGGCGGCAGCGCTGGCTCTGCAGTGAGTATCCACAGCTCGAACACGGGAACCACGGCCCCTGGGAATCACTGACTCCTGTGTTTGCACCTTTCCCACCCAGGGGTTTTGTTGGCTGGGAATACCTGCCCGGTTTGCTCGGTTTGGGCTCTGGTGTGTTTGAATCAATGAGGTTTCAGCTGTGTATGGGTTTAACTTTGTTAAGATGTGTTGCTTTTCTGGTGGGATGGATCTGGAAGTTGCACATTACCAAAAAAGCTCAGACTCAGAGGGTCCAGGAGCCCGCTCCTTCTGCAGCTGTAGCACATAAACCAGGGGTGTTTATTGGATTTCTCTGTGTGCTTCAGAGGACTGAGAAAGATCATTTTTTAAAGTGTGGTTGAAACTCTACTATTGAGAGCACGTTCTTTCTGCTTTCCAAAAATGACTTTATGTGCCATTGAGTTAAACTGAATTGTTTCAGTGTAAGGATGAAAGTGAATTTTAACCACACCGCTACAAGTCCCACTTGTAAAGTGCCAAGCTCTTTTCTCCAAGTAACAGCTCGGTCTGCATGGAGAACGTGGTACCAAGAAAATAAAACACAACCAAATACCTGCAGGGGCATGGAAGGAGGGTGGATCCGCACGGGGTCTGTTTCCCCTGCTGGTGATATCCTGGGAATTTCTGCTATAAACCAGGATAATTTCATTTGCTGCTGGAGCCCCTGCTCGGGGAAAGCTTTGCTGGGATGTCTGATCTGAAACCAGCGCGGTGGGGTAACAGTGACGTCCTCCCAGGCTGCTGCCGTGCTCTGGCAGCCCTGCGCTCCAAGCCAATCAGTTTGCACTGAGATCTGTGTCCCGAGCGGGAAGTGCATTTTATGGTGAGGAATCACCAGCAGAAGGTTGGTGTTAACTCCTTTCCTTCCTTTCCCTCTGCTCCCAGGCCAGGAGGGCAGCAGGACACCTCCCAGCCCCATCCACCACCTTCTGGATCATCCTCTCCGTTGCCCTGGTTTTGGCAGTTGTTGGCATCAGCGTCACGGGAGTGCTCGGCTTCTCCCCCAGCTCTGCCCAGGTAAGGGGTCCTGATGTGGGCAGGAGATGTCCCCACGCCCACAGCCCTAATTTGTGTCTGCAGCAGTGTCCATGGGGGAGGAACGGGCTGAGGTTGGGGATGGCGTGGGCCAGTTACCCCATCGCAGGCAGAAGGGCAGGAAGGGGCCGGCAGCGCTGCAGGCAGCGACGATGCTGCAACAGCCCAGGGCTGCTTCAATTAGAGAAGCCTCAGCGCACCACTTGTAAATGCAGCCCAGAGCCGGTGCTGTGCAAGCAGGCGCGTCCCAACACAGGGAGGGACCTGTGGGACCCCAGCACTGGGTCGGGGTGGGAGATGCTGCTCACAGCCACCGCACAGCAATGGTTGGTGCTGCCGCCCTCTCTCTGTGCCCAGGCCGGCTCCCAGCTCGTCCGGCTGACGCCGCAGGGGCAGCAAGAGCCGCTGAGGAACCAGACAGCCCTGGTGGACAGGTCCAGGAACACCGTCACCTACTACGTCACCTCGCAGAGCAACCGCAGCGCCGCGGTGCTGTACGACAGCAGGAACGTGAGTGTGTCGCGATGACTGGGATAACGACCTGTGTCGTTGGAGGAGCCCAGGCTGCTGGGCTGGGAGCAGATGTAGACCAGCAAAAACATCAACCACAGGACAAGTCACACAGCAGCTGTGTGGGGCCTTTCTCTGCGCCTTTAGTTAGGAAGGAGAACGCAGGGCAAAAGGGGAAATGTCCGTTCTGGGGCTGTTCAGACAGCCCCAGGTGCGTGCTGCTGTAACGGGGCATGGTTTATCTCGCAGGGCTATGTGTGCTACAAGCCAGCGGAGCAGCGCGTGTGCTACCTGCGGAGGATGGACGCCTGGGACCAGACCCTACAGATCAACGCGTCCGAGCAGACGGTGAGCAGCTCATTTTTGGGTTTGTGTTGCAGCGGTGGCTCCTGCCCATCAGCATCCCAAGCGTGGCTGAACGAGGGCAGGGGCTCCCACAGCCGGGGGTAGCAGCAGCAGCCCCCAGTTCTGTGCAATTTGGCTTGGGGAGGGCTGGGCTGGAGCCTTGTGCAGGAGCTGGGCTCTGCCTGGCAGTGCTGGGCTGACAGCAGCAGCTCCTGGTTTTACCGATATCTTACCTGGTGAGAAAGGGCAGGGATGCAGCGGGGAAGGGGGTCAAGTCCCGCAGCGGTGAATAGCAGGGCTCTCGCAGGACCCGCTCCCACTGGGTTCTGTTACCTGCTCAGAAATCTGGGCAACAAAACACAAAGGGGGTTTGTTAATGATTCACTGGGAAGAGGTGGAGGAAATCCTGTACGCAGACCCTCTGAACAGAACTGTAATGGATGCGTGGGCAGGGGGCGGATTCTGTTGCAAGGAGACAGAAGGCCCCGTTTTTGTGTGCCCCTGCCATCTGCTCTCCAGTTCCTCGGGGGCTCCTGGGGGCTCCTTGTCCCCAGCTCCCACTCAGCCGGGATGCAACGGGCAGCGTTTAACCCAGAGCAGCGTAGGGATGCAGTACCCACGAGAGAAAATGGGGTGCGAGGAGGAGAAAGCATCTGCCAGGCTGTGGGGCTCCTGCATGGAAGGAAGAGCTGGTGGTGCCAACCATTAAAACCATCGCCCCTTGCCCTGTCACTGCAGGATAAACTAAAAAGCACTAACAGGGACGTTCCTTTCAGGCCAGTCAGCTCCTGCACCACAACAACCAGACCCAGTTCTACCGCGAGTTCCTGGGCATCCTGGCGGGGGAAGAGGTGGACGCCGAGAGCCTGGGGGAGGCCGTCCAGACCCTGTGTGAGCACACCTCCATCTTCTGGGTCCGGAGAGGGGAGGGTAAGTTGAGTTGTGCGTGTCCCTTGGCAGAAGAGGGAAGCACGATTGTCTCTATGCGTTTAAGAGATCTGTTTCTATCCATTTGAGATTCATTTCTATACATCCCTGCTGCACAAAAGCTGCTGCCCGCTTCCCCAGGCAGCGCTGCCTGCTCACAGCACCACAGAGCAGTCCCCTCTGAGGCTGCTGAACACTTCTCACCTTCCTCACCAGCAGAGCTTGCTTCTGTTCTCCTGCTCCAGCTTTAATGAGAAAGGTCATTCCCTGAGGCTTTCCCTCATCTGGCTCCCCAGGGACTGCAGCAGCAGCAGCACAGCAGCAGCCCTCACCCTGCTCTGTCCTCGCTCATTTTCAGGTCCGGGGAAGCAGCGGCTGATCTACCTTTGCATCGACATCTGTTTTCCCAGCAACATTTGTGTCTCTATCTGCTTCTATTACCTCCCCGAGTAAGTCCTGCGGCCGCGGATGCCCTCTCGCTGCCCTACATACTTGAACTGGGTTCCTGGAAAGCCTCTGGTTTCAGCAAGGAAGGTAACAGCCACACCATTCCCCAAAGCTCCCTGCTGATTTCACGCTGCGGTTCAGGGGAGTTTAGAAGAAAAGAACAGGGCTCTGCTCGGTGCAGACACTTGATTTGCAGCCGCGCTCCAGGGCTGCATCGTGTACGTAGGAATTAGCAGATCCTAGAGGAATCACGAGTGTTTCACGGCTCCCTGCCCTGTTATCGCATTTGTTGGGGGTGGTTGGTTTTAGAAGGGTGCAGTCTGTGAAATACACTCTGAATAAAGGGATTGCAAACCAAGAAAACAGCCGCCTTTCCTCTCTCTGCTCAGCCTCTCCCATCACTTAGAAACGCAGATTTATTTCTCTTTTCCTACTTTGGGGTACAAGGACATCTCAAAGCTGCTGCCACAGGGAGTCCTCCAGCTGAACCCCATCCCCTCAGCAGGATGTGCCTCCCTCTGCCCTTCCCTTTTGGCCACGGGGCCTCTCTCAGAGGTCACACACATTTGGGTGAGGATCTGCTCGGAGCTGAACCTGATCTCAGCCCAGGCAGACGCAGCTGCTGCTGCCAGAGCCCCCTCCATGCGGGGAGGGGATGGGCACCGGTGCAAGTCCCGGGCTGCAGTGAGGGAAGGGAAACCACAGAGGTCCTGTCCCTGCCACGCGTGGCCGTCACCCCAGGACGCTGTCGTTGAAAGCCAGGCAGACGACCGCTTTCTGGTGGCCGCTGTATTCCCTCTTGATCTCCCCCGTCTCCACACACCAAAGTCTGGCCAAGTTATCGGAGGAGGCTGGAACAGAAAGGGGAGAGGAGTGGGATACATTGCATTACCCTTTACACCTTATTATTATAAGAGACTTTCCCCTTGCTTCATTCAACGCCGTTATCAGGGCTGTGCAGAGCAAGCAGCTTGCTGCTTTTCTGTGTTATGTGAGGTTTTAACTAGGAGAGAAGTTACTGTGGAAACCACAACCTGTGTGTTCTGAAGGTACTATCACACTACAAGCAGCATTGCTACCAGGTGAAATAACCCTCTCCCAGAGGGATCATCTCTCCAGTTTAAACTGCAGCACAGACTGCACTGGGGGTGCCAGGCTGGGCGCTCTCCCCTCACACATGCAGGGCCACGGGGGTTTGGCAAGGTCCCACTAAACCACGAGGCCCTGTGGTGGTGCAGGGGCCCAGGGCAGGGGTGCAGCAGAGCCTCACCCGTGACGATGTACTGCGAGTCCCCGGAGAAGGCGCAGTCCCACATCCAGCCCCGGGACGTTTCCCCTGGGTTATTGCTCTTAATGCTCAGCTCGGTCATCAGGGCGAAGTTTGAGGTCCTCCAGATCTTGCAGGTCTGATCTGCAGAACACGTAGCCAAAAGCCTGCAAGGGAGAGACACACGAGGACAAACGTCATCAGTGACACTGCACACCTAAGGGCTCTGGTTAATGTGGGCCTGGAACAGCAACGACCTGGAGACCTGCTCTTGCTGTAAGCACATTTCTTTACACCTACACCATCGGCTTTATGAGACTGGAGCTGAACAGACTTGGCGAAGGAGAACGTCACATTCACCACTTTGCTCCCAGAGAGCAGCAACTGGATCCCAGCTGCAGGAACAGCTCACGGCTGCAGAGCCTGACCATGGAGCACGAGGCTGGGACACCACCACCACCCCAGTCCCAGTGCGTCCCCTGCCTCCTGTCCACAGCTGGAGGCACATCTGGTCTCTGCCCACACTCACGTGGAGTCGGGGCTGAACTTGCACTGCAGGGCGTAGCGGTTGTGCGCCGGGATCTTGGTCTTGGGGATCAGCTGCGTCACCTCCTCCCCGATGCCGCCCGTCAGGTTCCAGACGTAGCAGTTTCCCTGTGGCGAGAGGGGGGATCTGTGTTGGGGTGGTGGGGGTCACCCATCCCCGAGCAGCCTGGACTTCCTGCGCCCCCACCATGGCACAGCAAAGTCAGAGCAGCAGAGAGACAGCCATAAACCCACGGCTGAGGCCATCGGAGCTCACCGAGCTGTTGACAGCCGCCATGTAGCTGGCATCGGGGTCGATGTGAACCGAATTGACGGAGACTTCGGGCTCTGGAATCAGCTGCTCGTTGTGGTCGGTCTTCAGGTCCCAGATGTGAATGGCCCCGCTCTGATCACCCACAATCAGCTCTGCCTGCAAGAAAACCGCAGCCTCGTCTCTCTGAGGAGCACCCCGCAAGCTGCAGCCTCCAGGCAGTGCCCGTGCAGCACCACGTGGAGCCTTGCTCTGGTTTTAATCATCAGGGCCCTGTTCTGCCTAATTACTCCCCAGCGTGGGGCTGTTGCAGAGCTGCTGGCCGCCGAGAGCAAGCGGGGCACTCGTCTCGCATTACACTGCAAAAAAAAGGCTGTTTACCTTTCCAGAAGTGTTTGCTAATTTTATAAATGCCAGAGCAGGCAGCAGCTGCCTGATTTCCAGCTACCGCAGCCGCAGAAGCCAAATGATTTTCAGCACGTCTGAGGAGCGGGCATTAAGATGCGAGTTGGCCAGCGAACAACCGAAGCACTCAAGAGTACAGATACCTGCAAACCCAATCCTAAATGGGCTTTTCTCTCTCTCTCTCCCCGTCTCGGGGGAAGGACAAGAGCCAGCTGAAGGGCAGGACTCCTGGCTCCCATCCCGCGCTCAGAGCAGAGGACAATGCTGGCGGCTCTCCACCCAAACCAGGGCTTTTAGCACAGCCCTGAGCTGCCCAGGATTTCAGCAGAATCCCCAGAGGAGCTCAGGTCATCGGGCACGGCTGATCCCAGACCTGTAAGCACAGCTCGTTTCTGGGGAGGACGATCACTGAACCATCTCTCGACAGCTTCAGCAGACCGCACAGCGCGGGGGCGTCTCACGGACGCCTCCAACCTCAGCCCCCTCTCAGCAGCCACGCAAGCGATGGCTGGAGCTGTCACAGCTTCACCCAGGCCCTGAGAAATCCCTCTTGGATAACGGGATCAGCATCGCTGCAGCGGGGAACTGCACAGCCATGAAGCTACGGGAATAAATGGTGCCACCTTCGGAGTAATCAACTGTGCTCTGCTCACAACCCAATGCTTCCACAGCTCAGCAGCATCTTGGTTAGCGATTAGTTCACAAGCAAGATCTATGCACAACAGTATTTGTTTTAACTGGTACGTTCTCACAGCACTGACACTACAGGAGGGTCAGCAGCATCCTGATAAAGCCTGGTCCAAAAACTCAATCTCAAATCTGGTCTGAAATTCCAGACTTGCGAAATGAAACCTTTGCAAAAGCAAAGAGACGTTTCTATTACTCAGCTTTTTAAAAGGTTTGCACTGCCGGGGCTGCAACCAAACCCTGCAGGACTGCGAACACCAAATGGAGCAGACGAGTTATTAACGCTGCAGTGATCCGGATCGATTTCACCGCCGTTCCCTCTACGGCACTGCCCTGTTTCCCCAGCCATCCCTGTTTATCACCAGCTTCTCAACCCACTGGTGAATCTCCAGCAAATTTGACCCAAGTCCTGAAGATAAGGGGGGGCCACAGGCCCAGAGATGCTTTTTTTTGGCAGCGCTGCCACTCTCAATCTTCCCAGCCCAACCCACACCACCAGTTCCTTCCCACCACATCCCCTTGGCTGTGTCCATGGGGTTACAGCCTCTGTTCCTGCACTGACCCAAAGCTCAGTGATGGAGCACCAGGACAGGAGGCCTGGGTGTGCGAAGGTGGCTGCTGCTCGTCCAGCAATGCCACCAAGAGCTCATGTGTCTGTGTCACCCATCCCTGCCAGCCCCCAGGTCTTTTGCTGCATCCGCCAGTATAAACCACTGCAACCGCTCAGGTTTACCTGGAGGAGCCTTAGCAAAGCAGGAGCCGGTGCTCACCTGGTTGGGGTGCAGGCAGACGCAGTTGATGGGAGCGTTCACCTGGAAAATCCGCTGACACTGGAGGTTACGAGACCTGCAACAAAACAGGGAGGAAGGAGCGGGTTTAGGAGCGGGCAGGCAGCCCTCCTGCCCCCGTGGTGCTGCCGGAGGGAGGGAACCGTGGCCGCTGCCCACCTCAGGTCCCAGATCCGGGCCATGCAGTCCTCCCCACCCGTGTACATCCAGCGGCCGTCCTCGTGGAAGCCCACCGAGGTGATGTTCTTGCTGACGCCGTCGTAGTTGATGACGGGGTTGGGGTTGTTGGAGTTGAGGTCGTACATGCGGATGTGCTGGTAGCCTGCGGTGACCACCGGGCAGACGGTGACCGACGCGTCCCCACCCGTGCCCGGTGTCACCCGGGGCCAGGAGGGGGGGGCTCACCT
>NW_010200430.1:1005-1208 GCF_000695765.1 Mesitornis unicolor | reverse complement strand
GATGCACTGGGATGTACTGGGATGCACTGGGTGCCATAGGTGCTGAGCACTGGGTGCAGTGGGTGCCCTGGGTGCTGTCTCTGGGTGCTGTGTCCCTGGGTGGCACCCACATGGGCTGGGTGCTGGGCACTGCCTGCACTCGGAGCACTGGGTGCTGTGGGTGCTGAGCCGTGGGGGCTGTGGGTGCTGTCTGCCCCGGGGGG
>NW_010200430.1:566-846 GCF_000695765.1 Mesitornis unicolor | reverse complement strand
GCTGATGGGTGCTGAGCTGTGGGTGCTGGGGGCAGTGGATGCCATGGGTGCTGTACGGGTGCTGCAGGGGTGCTGGGCCCTGTGGGTGCTGAGCAGTGGGAGCATTGGGTGCTGGGTGCTGTGGGTACTCAGTACTGCACTGTGTTGGGTGCTGAGCACTGGGTGTACTGGGAGCACTGGGTGCTGGGTGCTGAGCGCTGAGCACTGTGTGCTGTGAGCCACGGGTGCTGGGTGCTGCCTGCACTGGGTGCCATGGGTGCTGTGCTGTGGGTGCTGAGCC
>NW_010200430.1:0-242 GCF_000695765.1 Mesitornis unicolor | reverse complement strand
TTGTGCTGCGCTTGTGGGGTGCTTTGTTGGTGCTGTGGGTGCTGTGCTGGGTGCTGAGCAATGGGTTCCGTGGGTGCTGTGTCCCTGGGTGCCACCCACACGGGCTGGGTGCTGCCTGCACTGTGTGGGTGCTGGGTGCTGGGTGGTGCCTTCACGGCGCTGGGTGACACCCACACGGGCTGGGTGCTGGGTGCTGCCAGCACTGGGTGCTGTGGGTGCTGTGTCCCTGGGTGCCACCCACA
>NW_010200429.1:344-3310 GCF_000695765.1 Mesitornis unicolor | reverse complement strand
ATAAATAAAATTATAATTTTTATATAAAGCAAACAGCAAATATAGAATAGTTATTCAGAGAGATGAAAAAGGGGTCGTAACTCTTCCTCTTGGTAGCCCTGGTGCTTCCTTGAGAAATGACAGGCCATGTCCAATCTTGACCAGAGCTGCTTCAGTACCTCAGTTTTCCTGCCCTTGGAAAAATGTGATGGAGCAGGCTAATTGCCTGACTGAATCCTCACATAAAGCCAACCAGCCTTGGGAGGACAACACTCACAGCTGTCCCACATCTTAGGTGAGAGCTGCAACCACTGGAATTTGAGTTTCTTTTCTTGGAGCTGTTCATCAGCTAGGGACCAAAGGATGCCAACCGTACTGCAGAAGAGCAATTTTAGCAAGTTCAGGAGGCTCAGCTGAAGCAGAAAAGGCTGAGTTTTAACTCTCTCAAATTTGACTTAGCTGAGGTGAGAGCCCAAGTCTCCACATCCAGCATTCAACTTACTTTGAGGTAGATGTGCATGTCTTTATAAAAATTTCTCATTTGTTGACACTACTCCCCTGCTTATAAATTTTATTGGTGCCATGTTGTCCCTCTAGTTACTGGGTAGCTTCTGGTCCTGTTGCAAGTCCTGTCAGGTCTTGAGTCATGTCAGAGCACAGCTACAAGGCAAGACCTCCAGGGGAGGACTTGCCCACTTAGCTTAAAAACTAGGCTTCAGGCATTAGGATTTAGGCTTGAGCCAAGCCCTGGGGCAGCGTGTTAGCAAGTTGGTGTGGCTGCTGTTGCAATGACTTTGTTCATGTTTATCAACAGAAACTCAAAAGTAAAAAGGATTTGGTTTCCTGTGAACTCAGGTGACCATGTGGAGATGTTTTCATTTTATTAATGGAGGACTTTAGTGACCAAAAAGGCTGAGTCAGCTCAGCACCTTTGAGAATCTGGCTTTAAACTCATGTGACAATTCTGGAAAATCCAGACTTAAAAAAGGACTTCATGATAGAAGGCAAAGCAACTTCTTTTAGACTAATGACAAAGAGGAGTCATTGGACTAACCTCCAGGGTGTTCACCTGTTAAGCAGGGAGGTGAAAGGCTTAACAAAAAATACATTTTCTCAATTATAAAAATTCTATTATTATCTTTTGGTAGAATTAATCCAGTTGGGTGTTACATTAATGAAGACACCAGACGTGCCATAGTTGAATGTCATCACACTGAGAAACAGCTATAAGGGAGCTGAACATATTTAGCACTGTGTTTGAAATCAGGCCAAGAGTGCTCAGACTGTGAGGGACACTGAGCCACATGAACAGCATCTTGAGAGATTACTAAAATGCTAAAAAATGCTGTTCTCAGTCAGTCACTGCTGATGGTATGATGCGGTCAATCTGTTGATATTACTAAACAGAACACATCCAGTATTATTGTTCTTCCCAGTAATTTTGTCTAATTGTGGAAAAAAGCCGGCACAGCTGAGCTGCAACACTAAATGCATGAAGCCATGCAATGGTGTAATGCTACACGCGTGGTATGATAGCAAGACAAACTGAAAAGTAATTGGAAACAATTGTGTTGGACAGAGAAAAAGTTTATCATTATATTTATGATAGACCTGTGTGTGCAAGAAATCCATCCATCATGATGGCAGTAGGGCTGTCTGCATGGACCTACTGTTTCCCTCTGCATCAGGGGTCTGCCAAATAAGGAGGCTGTCCTGAGCACAGGAGCTTCCCATAGTCCCCCTATTTATCAACAGATCCCAAATTGGACTCCAGGTATGCATTCATTTGGTTTAATCAGCGGGAATAAAGTTACACAAACACTGTTGTTCTGATCTGCTCAGCTGTCAGATTAGTTTGCAACAGCCACTGAGCACCAAGAAGCAAACACATCTTTTATCTAAACCCTGTTGTACCAGCACAGAGAGTGTTTCCAGAATATTTGCAGTTGCCATCCAGCCGCTGTTTGGAGAAACAGCACGATTAATGAAGGGCACAGAAACGTAGGTTACCAGCTCTGTGCTGGAGGTATATGGGATAGAAATGAGCGTGGGAGTTGGGGGTGACATGGACCCACATGGTGACAGCAGACAGCAGCAGCAGCTGCAGGCACAGGGGCTTTGGAGGCTCAGTCCCTTCCACTTCCAAAAACTGCCAGGGAGAATGAACCTCATCTTCTCTCCACTTATGGAAACATGTGGTTGCCATGGGGGGAATAGGAGAGTGGAGAACCTTTTAGTGGCATAATCCGATTCAAGCGAGGTTCTGAAAACAGCTGGCTTTCTGCCCAGAATGGAGAATGAACTTTAGAGGATTTTGAGTGAGTGAGCCCCATCTTCAAAAGCATTCCTCTGGTAGAGCAACATGCTCCACTGGATCTTGTCTGAAGACCTGTTAGACTCAGGCTGCTGAGGTACTCAGAGTAAACTGACATATTAAAAATTAATACTGGCAAAAGGAATGGTTCCTATAAACAGACATTACTGACCTGAAATCTAGTCATTAAAAAAAAAAAAGCAAAAGTAATTTCAAGTATTACAGCTATCTGATTTCCCTGGGGGATACTCCACAGCTTTATAACAGTATTTCCCTGCTTTTTACAAATGTTACTCTCACCTGAAGCCTTTGTGTAAGGTTCATACAAACAGGAATTTTTTTTTAGGGAAAGAATCTTTGACAAAAATAAGTAGGAGGGAACAATAGAATGGAAACTTCAAATTTATTTCACTTACAGGACTTAGCAAAATTATCAGGTAATAAGATTCAGAGAGTCACGACTGATTTAAAAGGTATGCATATGTTTTATCTCCTCTGAGCCTAATACAATTTTTAAAATGAAATATCTTACTCTTTAGAATAAGAAATACTAAACCCACATTCATTCCATTTCTTTTCAGAGCGACTCCCTGTATTTGAAGGAGACACAAAAGCCCGAAGCAAGCCTCGCCCAGGCGTGAACTTGAAGTGCGCGGTCCCCATGAATAATCCG
>NW_010200429.1:0-274 GCF_000695765.1 Mesitornis unicolor | reverse complement strand
TCAGAGGAATTATTTTCTTTACACATTTTCCAATTCACTGAAGATGAGACAGGCCATGCCACGCCACGTTTTTGGGACAAATGTACGGTAGTTCCCAGGTGTTCATACCGATGGAGAAGGTGCCGTGTTGCCTGGCTATAGACAACACCAAACTGACTAGTTAAAAAAACCACCAGCAAAAGGCAACTGAACACCCCAAAAGAAAACCAATGAGTATTTAACGGGGTGAAGTCTGGGGGTAAGCAAGCGCTCAGCCCACCTGCCCAGTCCCCTC
>NW_010200428.1:24776-25016 GCF_000695765.1 Mesitornis unicolor | reverse complement strand
CTTCATTTAAAGCCAGGGCCTTTCTGTATAAATATGCAAGATTTACAATACAGAAGTTTAGTACTGAGTTCCATTCAGTTCTGCCTTTTAGATGAAACAACTACCAAGTTCACATATTAGGGTATATTACTGAAATGCTAACAAAGATTATTTTTACAGCTCAGAGGTCTGAAGACATACAGAACATTATTTTTCCCTATTGCTTCTGAAGAACAGCTCTTCAAAACCTTGTTATTTTGA
>NW_010200428.1:9370-24765 GCF_000695765.1 Mesitornis unicolor | reverse complement strand
TTTTAGGAAGGCAAATAATTCGGTTGTTACTATATTTGATGCTGTGTAGAAAAGGTACTACTCATTTTAAGTATGGAAATGTTTCTCCTAAAAGTTCAGATTCTCTTTCAATAAGCTGTGTGGTTTTACTTCAGGCTTGCCACAGAAGTGTAAAAATTATTTTTGTTCTTGCTGGGAAAAAAAACCCTCAAAACCTGGAAGAGTTTAAAAACAGCTCTTATTTGCAGAAAAAACCGTAATATTCCAAATTCTGTGCATATGTAAAAAAACCCCAACTTTTTATTTTGATGTTTTAAAAGTAGGATTAAAATATTCAAAAATAATAAAAAACACAAAGTAATTTTCAGAACTACTACAGGTTTAAAGTGTGGCATCTTGCAGGCCTAGTAAACAGGAGCCATCTACAAGAAACACAGCAACATGCCAAGAAGTGGTTAAACAAAAGACTAAACCCGTAGAAATGGAAGGTCTTTCATCTTAAGAGTGTCAAAGACCAAAGAAACCAGTGAATTTGGAGATACAACAATTCTGTGCAAGTAGTACAACAAAACAAAAAGAAGCAAAACTTCTGGAAAAGTTTGTGTTGGATTTGATTAGTAAACAGTGTTGGCAGGTGACTACTGCTTGAAGTATAACCTTCTCAGATTCTTGATTTTCATGGCAATTACAGGGTATATCAGGACTGATGAATGCACCTGACTTCCAACGTGTCCACCTGCACTAGTGCACAAAAGGAGACAGACATCCTATATACTCCCAAGATAACAACTCTACTTTCTGAAGGTATCCAAAAAATATTTTCTCCCCTTTACTACTCTTATAAGAAAAAAAAAAGATAACATAAAATTAACATAAGATTTCCACTTGGAATCCTACCTGCTGTTCTCCTTCTGCCTTCAAAAACATAACTCATTGTCAAAACAAAACTGATTAAAGTTCCAATTTTGAACTAAACCTTTTATATCATGTGGAAAGGCTAAAGCATCATAAATCCCAAGATTTTAGTCACAGGAAGATTCCCAGTACCAGAAACAGAGACCAGAAAGCCATGAGTCATCTGTTAAAACATCCCTCCTGCCAAACACTCATAAATGACACATGCCAAAGTTGGGAAAGGCATGTTGGGGTAGACGAGGAAGCTCAGCAAACTTAAATCTCTAAAGCAAACAAATAATTCGCTCTCACTTTGGCCCTGACACAATCCAAATTATTGGTTCTAAGACTAAGTAAAACTAAAAAGGTGCAAAAATGTCTTTTCAAAGACTCTTCTTCCTTGGTTTCCCTTAGCATCACCAAGTCTATCAGGTCATTCACTTCAGAGGCTGTTTCAATTCCAATACCTTAATGAATGTGAAAATCTGAACCTAACATTAGCAGTATTAAGAAATGCAAGTATTCAAAATCTACATCCCTGACTCTGCAGTATCTTAAAAGGAGCAGTATTAGACACTGCAATTTCTTGCTATTTATTTAAAAACAGTGCAGAAGATATAAAGCTGCTCACCACTGTCCTTCTGTATTTAAGAACATGGAAATACTAATTTGAAATCAGGAGGTAATTACCAGTGAAGTTTTATCAGATAAAACAATAAATGCATTTCCTTTTCATTTGGTTCTATTCTTTAAATTCTGTATTAAGTAACTGGGGAAATATTCTTTAAGCAAAATCAAAAGTGGGGCAATGTAAACTGTTTTCCATAGAGAAGATGAAAATACTAATAAAGTAGTAACAAAAGCAATGAATTATACAATTTGTAACTGAAACAATGGGAAACCAGAAAAATATTGTTAAGTGATGGACATGGTCCACACAAACAGGCATGGCTGGCAATTCAAAAGAGAGATGCCTTCTAGGTGACTAGGATGGAGATTCCTTACCCTAATTTAATGAAAGTTAATTATTTTTAATGGACAAATAAAAGTTTTAGTATAACTGGTCATTATTTTTACCTACCTGCAGCTATCCTCTTTACACAGACTTACAAGTCCCTGCCTCCCGCCCCAATGGCATAGGATACAATGGAGACACAATTGAGAATTATTTTAAATACCACAATTGACATGACCATTGCCCTTCCACCCCCCTATACAGTCACAACTTCCAACAGTTACATTTCATGAGGATCATTCTGGATCAGGGTCAGCGAAGATCCCTGACAAAAGTACTAGATTACCTCTTTTTTGCCAGCGCGATTGCCTTTCACTATCATATGCTGGAGTAGAGATTTTCAAACTATTACATTCCCTTCTCCTGCAATTCTCCATATTAAGAGAATTTGTAATTCAATATATAAATAATACTCATAGCAGAACACTATTTATCACAATTAATGCTAGCCCTATCAAGCACAATAGCCATACAGTATTTCTAAGAGAGAGCAAACAGTTCATAAAAAAATGTCTAATGGATAAAATGACTGAAAAGTACTTAGCTCCCAACTGGATACCTAATACATTATTGCAAATGCAATTATATCCAAATGCCTTAGCACTCCTTTTTAGCATGTCAGTGGACTAGTTTGCAGTCCTTCCATTTATTTACCATTTCTGCTACAGAAAGTGAACTGTATTTACAAACACAAAGATACTGCAAAAAGTATTTTCAGCCCAGTGTGCGCTTAAGCCAATTTATAGAGGCACCTGGTTAAAAGAGCCATGACTGTAACATTTAACTGGCCAAGTTTCAACTGCCATTTTTATCAAATAATTCAGCAGGTAAGTTGGTAAGGTGCAAAGAAAAAACTGTTTCACTTGAAAAAACGAAACAAAAACAAACCAAAAAACCCCATGTAGCAAGCTTTAAACATGCAGTGAATGAGTTGTCTGTCACAGCGAGCAAATGACTTAAGCAAGTGAAAATGAAACTTCTTAAGACATAATAATGACATTTCAGAAATACAGTATGAATTGCATACAGCTGGTACTACAATAAGCCGATACACTATTTTTCCACAGCTGCTTTGTGTTCTCAACTTCATTTGTTATTACAGGTTGTACTTTAATATTGAAATACTGCATATTAAAATTTTAGGTTTAGTTACTGCAAAAAAATGCTTGTATATATGTTCATATATTTTTAAGGTGAAAGAGCAATACCACACATGCAAAACAATAATGCTATTTTAAAGACTGAAGTAGATACATTTAATAACAGAACTTTTATTCTACTGGTCCTAGCCTACCAAGTAAGAAGTACGAGGTGTTAGTTTACCTAGGTCATTATTTATCACTATAGGAACCAATATTCTTCATTCTTATCATCATCCTTTTTCATAATGTCCCACTGATAACTTTACATGAAAGTGATCCCAGAAACGTTGTTTTACTTTTTAAAAAGAAACTTAGATAATTTGGAAAAAATATTGCACGTCACAGAAATGTAGTTAATATGCATAGACAAATATAAAAAAAAAAAAGAAAAAGAAAAAAGATAGTTTTTCCAAACCGCCATCCCAAACAACTCTACACAGAGGTAGGTATCACTAAAATAAACATATAAAGATATACAGCCTACTGGAAAACAAAATAATGAAGGCTAATGCTTCACAAAATTAGCCACCTTTTTCCAGATATTTCAGAGGTACTAGGACCTCTCTGCTGCTGGTGTTTCAGAGCAATGCTTCTTTCTAGAACAAGTATGACTTCAAAGCAGCAGGGTTATGAAATCATGAAAGGATGCAATACATAATATAAAGGAATGATCATGTCCCCTGCTTATGAAGTTAAATAAATGAACATAATTAGAGAAAAAACAAAATGAAGTCTGCAAGTATATCAAAATGAGGCCAAACAGATAAGAAGACTTAAGACGTACTCTTAGAAATTTTAAGCACTTGAATCACAAAGAGAGTAATGGATGGGAATGATTACTTATTTGTTCATTTGTTTGTCATTGCCAGACCCAAAAATAAAAACAGAACATGTGTGAGCATAACAGAGAAAAAGAAAAGTAGCTTTGCACAAAATAAAAAAAAACAACAAACAACAAACCAAAACCAAACCTAAAAATCAAACTCCCTACCGTTACAATGAAATACACATTATATATTAGAAGTGCTGACATATTAGGCAGAGGAAGATCATTTTCTTGGTTTCTTTCACATGCTATAGCATACTTAAAGTTTAGGTAACATACAACCCGATAATATTTTATCTAATGCTTTACAACTTAGTGCTACTACATCAAATTACAGAATTATATTTGTTAAAGTTATTACATTACTTTATCCTGAAAGATCATGTAAAATGTAAACAGCAAAGCTCTTCATAAATTAAATAAACTTTGTCTGCTTAAGATTCCAGCTCTTTAAATACCTGTAGTTTGAATACACAGATACTTAAAATGAGTGGAAATGAATTTTGAAGTACGAGAATTAACACTGACTGACATTGAAACTGCTGAGCTGAACTAAATGTTTCAAACAGCAAATGATGGGGGACAATGACCATAAACTGAACTTCAAACATATATTTTCCTCCTCCTTTTTCAGTTCTTTGTTTATATTCATGTTCGGTGACTACAGTTATAAAGATATCTTAAAGCAAAATCCAGTGATTCGGATTGCAAGGGCACCAAACATACATCTGCAGCTGAGTACATGCTGACAGCCCTTCTCATTTTATGTTTGACATAGATCAACTTCAGTATTTCTCTATGAAATTTACACATTGCACTGTCAATTTTAGTCTGTATCCAAAAAACTATTTGAGTTTGTTCGTTTTGATGGTTGTGGTTTTTTTTTTAAGTTTTGTTCACCTTAGACTTACTCTGAAACTTCTCTCTGCAGGCAGTTCTTTGTTTTCATTTGGAAATACTAAATGGTGAAGCAAAAGAGTTCATACTACCTATTTTATATTATCAGGTACAAAACTGTCCCAGTAAGGAAGCTGTTTCTATTAAATCATCATATAATATTTTGTTATCTGTGTGTTCAATTTCTATTCAGATTAGTTTTGCAGTTTTTTTTATATTCATACAAGTTTATAGTCCTTTGTTTCTTAAACAATGATACAAAGAAAAGTTAAATTCTAAAATGCAGGAAGAAAAATAAAATAAAAAATATGATGTCAATGAAAAGCTAGTAAAATACACTATAGCCAATAAAAAGATGAGGGAACTACAAGAAGAAACTAGCACAAAAAGTAGGCTACAAGGACTAGTATGGGTATTTTTACACATAATTTTTGAGTCTGGCCTACATAATTTATTGCCTTTGACATCATTTTGCTTTCCCTTTTTGTTAAAAGTACGTTTTTTTCTAAAAGTCAGCAATACCTTTGTCTACCTGTCCTGTCTGGGAGACTGAAAGATAAAGGTCTGTAAGAGAGAAGAATGGAAAGAGCTAGAAAAGATCAAAAGGTTCGGAAAAAATGAGGTTCAACTTAAAAGTCTAAATCACACGCAGTTGAACACTCCAAATAGAGAAGAGGTAGCCCAGGTTTATCTACAACAGTTCCAGAGGCTCTGGATGAAATCCCAATAACCCCTCTCCCCAAAATTCCCTCCCTCAACCACAATGATCCTTTGGCTTTAGGAGGATTGATCAGAAATCCATTCACAGATAAACACTAAAATGAAAGGTAGGGATATGCATTAAAGACAACATTTCTCAGGGTAGAAATAGAATTTCCTTTGTAGCCCATCCAAGTAACGTTAAGAGCTGAATCAGAAATCAAAGCTAGGGACTCCCTTATAGTGATTTAAATAATTTATCTCTGTTGAAAGCATTAACAAATTCTTTGAGTTGAGAGCTTTGCTCAAATATTTCTGAATTTAATAAAAACATTTGATCTTCACTAAATTCTAACTGAAAGAACCTAAAATCTAACTGGAAGCCTGTTTAGAAATCTAATGTGTAACTAAACAAGTATCTGATGTCAAATGGCTAAATTTTGTGTATTAACAGAAGCCAGGTGGGCACAATACAAAATTTAAGATATTTTTGAAAATGTACCTCAGTTACAATTTTATTAGCTTCATCATTTCAGCTATTAAAGAAAATGCAATTGTACCTTAAAGCAGCTATTTTATGGCTGCAAGAACTATGACAGAGGTCTAACAAGCCAAGGAGACTAAAGCAAGAGTGCTATGGGACAGGTGGCAGTTCTATGAATTACAGACTATTTCTACAATAATGTCTAAATTTTAAAAATATTTTTTAAATTAAAGAAAGTTAAGAAGATCCACTAGTTTTGATTTCAGTGACCAGCATTCAGAAATATTATTAACTTATTACTGATTTTGATTTACATGAACTTGATTTGCTTGTATCTTGAAAGTAAATGTTCAGGAAAGGCATGTTGAAAGATTTACAATCTTGATCAAAAAACAAAAATGAAAAGAAACAACAACTGGGAAATTTCTGTGGATATACATGAAACAAATGATTAATGATCTGAGGAAATAGTTACCAGGTATTGTGAAGTATCTCAGCATTGCAGTAACTATTAAATTCTGAAAGAATCAGTCACTGAACTAACCAAAAAAAAATATTTGTGGTGAGCTGCCTGTGAAATGTATTACTCTATCCCAGTCAACAACTGTTCTAATTTATCACTGCTACTTCTTTATCTTCTAGAATTCATTGCTGAATGCAAAGGAACAACTTACTATTTGCCTTTCATATATGCTCTGAGCTATATGTGCTTTTTAATATCTTCTACCACCTATTTTTATACTAAAAGCATCTTAAAAGAATGACTTACTGATGAATAATGGAAAACAGCATGTGTTGTAGCTGGCTGCACTGAATTAATGTGTTTCAGATGACTAGTCAGAGACTGGTCTACAGCTGATTTTGTAACAGAATTCACATAATTAGGAGTAAATACCTTAATTAAATGATTTTACATAAAACTGGTATGTGTATAATACACAGTAGAACATAGCTGTTCAGTAAGTTCAGATTTTGGCACACTATGTTTCTCTTCCACCAAATAAAGAAAAATACGTTTATACAGAAGTGATTAAAATACAGTAAAAAAAAATAATTCCAAATATTCATCTCTGTGACCAACAGCACATTCAGAGTTTGAGGAAAATGTTAGAATGAACATTTCCAACATCTTCATAATCTACACTACAATCCTTATGGATATATCATATCATACCACACCTAGATTTTTCCTGTTTTTCACACAATGTTGTCCTGTTCTTGGATACAGTTTGGAAGTTGTGCAAAACAGACAACCTAGTGTATTAAAAGACTTGAGGTGGTGCAGTATCAAAATTGTACCAAAAAAAGATGAAAAATTAATTTCTCTCTGTTGCACCTAAGTTAAAACTAGGAAGTTCTCTCCACCTTCTCTTAAAATGTTACTTCCTATTTAAGCCATCTGCAATATTTTAATCTACTCAGCTGATTTAAACTTTAGAAATAGTCTCCAATTCAAGCACAGGTTTGTTTAGAAATTTGAATATTATGTTTCGAAAATCAGATGATGTGTTCTTCTGTAGAATGACTCTAATCAATGAGAATCAACCACAGACTTGGCCAAGATGTACTAGTAGTATTTTGGCTTACAAGGCATATCTGGTAATGTTACAGAAACAGTAATATTCTGTGTAACAGCTAAAGTAATTCTAAAATATTTTCTTAGTAAGTTTCTTTCCTAAACACAAATTCAACAATTATTGAACTGAAAAGCAATTCTCACAACTTATGTGAGCATCCCTTGCTCGGACTGTTACAGGTATATACAGAATATAATTTTCTTACTCAAATCTACTTAACGGAAGACCAGGTGTTCAGTTTACCAAAAAGGAAGAATGCATATTTACTTTAAAGGGCCTAAAACTGAGCTTTAAGTTCTATCTAGTTCATTTCAGTCCAATTTACTATTTTGTATTGCAGTATTATTCTGACACTAAATATACTGCCATTTATTTCAGGTGTTAGAAACATACTTGCAGGCAGGAATATGTAGTCTTTGTATACACACTTGAGTTCTTCACCTAATTTCATTCAAGTGTTATAGTCCCTAGTTCAGCACAATAAACACACTGGAAATATAACGCTTTCTGCAAGAGAAACTTAAAAGAACTACAGAGGTATCTCAATAGCAATGATGCATAATGCTATTAGATACAAATAGCAAAAACTAATCAGCAGCGACTCTAAGCAATTATTATTTATGATGAAATGTACAACATCCTAACCTAATGATATATTGTCAACTTTCAGCATTATAAGTAAGCAGCTATATATAGTTTGCTACTGAGGGACAAACAGCATTGTATAGCATGCATTTACTACAATCATGTTTTTAGTGTAGGAACTACACGGTGTGTCACTCTTACCTCAGATTTCTCCAGTTTATTTTGAGCATCAATCTGAGTAACAATTTCATTCATGTTGGTCTCCAAAACCATTCCACCCATGACCATTTCAGCCAATATATTATGGACCTAAAAAAGACCAAGAGAAAAATTAAAAACACAAAATATCCTACACATGTCTGGACAGAGGATATTAAGATTCATCAACACAGGAACACGTATATTCTGTAAGTTACTTAATCAGTGTTAGCAAGTTATTTAAAACATTTCAGAACAAAGCTCATAACTTGATGTTCACTGATCCAGTATCTTCTTTGCTCATAGTTCTGTTACAAACTCATGAGCTGTATCACTTTATAAATACTAAAAGAAAATTTCACATTCATTGTTTTTTTCAGTACCTGTTTTCTATCCAAGGACTATGGATAAGAGTTCCAGTTAGCATCAATAGTAGTAATACCTCTAAGGAGCAGCTTCTAAAAACTTAAGCAACTTGCTCACAAACAGAGGTGTAAAAACTACTTTGTGCTACATCTATGAAGGAAGAGAGACACAGTGATGCTCACCCACCATGGGTACCAAGACTAGACTCAGAAGTAGAATTAACATACCTGAGCTTACCCATACCTACGCTACACCATAAATAGGGAGTCTTCAGCATCTGGGACTAAGATTGACAGCTAGGACTCAAACTGAAGGACTGCATAAGCCATCTGGGGACATTAATGAAATAAGTACACCTAAAATCCCTCTTCCCTGCAACCCTGATTTGGGGATGTAAGTCCTGGTTCACAAATCTCTGCTTTGGAGTTGTATTTGCACTTCATTAAAAGACTAATTTTTTTATTTTTTTTTAAGGCATGCTTCCACATACTTTCTAGTAAAAATCCAGAGTTAGTATGTCATGTATAGTATTTTAATTGGATTACAATTCTGAAGACAAGGAACACTTTATTACTCTTCTGAAATAAACACATTGTACAATCTGATACTTCAAAGCATAATTCTGCTATTCTTTTGGATATTCTTGCAATTCCTCTGCGTATCAAGGATAGAAGTAAATCTCTAAATCAAACCATTCTAAAGATGAGTTGTAAGTAGAATATCAAACCCCACCACACTTTCTGTTCCTGAGAGGCTGAAAACAACTTGGTTTCAAAAATTTACCAGTTGACACTTCAAAAAATTACGCTTTAACAAATGTAGAGAAGGAATGCATCAAGAAAAAACTCTCCCAAGAAAATTGGGCAAACACATTTTCTTATCTTCAAGCTGCAGACTGGTTCTGGAGGGTTCACTGTCCTGGTCAGATAATAAAAGCATTTCCTCATTTCCCTAACAATGTATTCTAGTATTTGAGTTGTGAAAGATGCTTATGAGAGCTTTTTGTGATGCCTTTTCCATCAGAAAGCATCCCACTCCTGGACTCAGTGTAGGCATCAGTACAAGACTGAAACAAACCTACACCTTTGGAAAATATTTTGCTTCAGCTATAGCAAGTTTGTTTCTTTCTTTGTTTTTAATTTAGCTGATCCATAAAAGAGAAGCCCATTTCTGTCCTGTACGAACTACACTCTCTGACATCACAAGTCCACATCTACTACAGCACATAAGAAACACTATCTTATTCCCACCTATACTCCATTCTCCAAATGAATTTTTTGTACTATACCAATATTTGTCTTGAATAAGCATCTCTCTTGGTTCCAGGTTACTATAACCCATCACTGGGTCCTGTGTAATGATGGCTACCTCACAAAAGTAAATGTTTCCTTATAGAAATACCACCTGAAATGCTACTAAAGAGGCAACAGCTGTTGAGATTACATAGTTTAACTCTACATCATTTTTACAAGAAAGGTCTTTCTTGGTTTTTAGGCAATTCTAGCAAGGAGTTTGGAAGGAAATCACCTTCCACAACTCCATCAAGAACTAAAGACAGATCAACTCTCATCCAACTCAATTGGTCAGTCCTCACTTCTCTCAACACCAAACCACTCAAAACACAACTGTTTTAAATGTTTCAACCCAAACAGCTCTCACATCTGTAGCCACTATAATTAGGACTCTGTCTACACCAAACATCCAGCAGCAATTGCTGTTTTTCCCTACTGCACATTTGAGATCTGTTAAGAAGCCAGACCACAAACATCTGACAAGAGGAAGTTAATGTGCTGTAACTCAGAAGGCTCAGTGCATTTTGTTTCCTGACAAGGTGACCTTATAAGCAGTTTAAATATAATTTAATGCTGTAATTTCATTCTCACAGATTTATCTTCCTTTTTTTTCCCTAAAGATCGACAAGAATACTAATGAACTTAAACTGCATGAACCAAATGTTTTCATCCCATCTTATGGTATCAAGTAAGCCTTGGAAACCAATTACATATGGAAGAGGGAGCAGGGGAAAGAAAAAAGAATGGAAATGACATCAGATTAGTCACAACTGCACAACTAATGCTACTGTACAGCTGGTAGTAGCCTTGCATTGATTTACTAAAAGCCTGCATGAGAATCCCACTAAATGTTCAGGCTAGAATTTTCAAACACCAAGGAAAACGTGAACTCAAGGTTCCACTGAACTTTTACTTAGGAAATGAGTTATATTTGCTAAAATATCTAGTTAGTATTTAGGGTCCACATTTTTCTCAGTGTTTGAAAATTCTAGTCTAAACATTTAATGGAATTCTTGTCCAGGATTTTAGTAAACCAATGCTAAAGCTAATTTTTAGCTTCCCTTTGACAAACAGTTTCCAAGAAGAAAATATCATCTCATATCCAATACAAAGTAAAATATTCTTCAAGAAATTTAACATTTCAAAGCACCTATGTTCTCTACATTTTATTAGAAAGATGCTTCTCCTATAAAGTGTAAAATACTACTTATGTTAAGGACTGCTACTGAATGAGACATGCTACAAAGCATGCAAAGCAGTCAAAGTATTCTGCAGTTAAAGATCAAGCACCATGCCACAGAAAAATTGCAGTATTTGGGTTCTTTGAGCTCAGAAGCCAATATATAAACCACTCAGGAATTCTCTTGTACTTTAATCTGCCCTTTTGGAAACAGCCAATGTATTCCAGCCAGGCTAGAAATCCCAATGACTTGTGATGAGCACAGTATTAGTTCAAACACCAGCACAAGGTCATTTGAATTTCACTGTCTGGTCAAGATCTAAAATAATTCAAAAATAATTTCCTGATTTTAAACTAAACTGAGTCAGTTTCAAATGGTTATTTCAGATAATTCTTACTATTTTAGTCTACTTTTAGGGATTTTTCTCTTATTTTCCTTTAGTGTCTTTTGCTGCGGATGCCAAAAGATGTTCACAAATGGGGAAAGGTGACTGCACAGAAAGCAATAGTAGTCACAAAATGCAACTGAAAGAATAAATTCTGTATATTCAATGCTCAGCATTTTAGGTATTACACCAAGAGATGCCAATGTCCTTTTACATGAAGGATTACTAGCGTAATAGCTAGATTAATAAATAAAACACTTGTTCCCAATAGCTGGGAACATTCAAACAAGGTAAGTTTGTAAATGCTTGAAAATTCAAACATATAATGCCTGCTTGAGATTTAGAAGAGAAAGATCCACTCAGCATTTACATTATATTATCACAGCATCTGAAAGGTAACTGCCAACTTTAATCAGAAAAATCTATAACAAGTTCTGAGTAATTTAACACCTAACCATAAAAAAATAGAACAAGTTATTTCTTGAAACTAAGTCCTACTCTGAGAATATTCAGACATCTCCAATTTGACAATTATATGTGCAAACACTCTGCAAATCTCTCATATTATTTTATTTCTCCTCAGAAATACATGTTCCATCATAGCTTTCAAGTCTTAAAAATAGTATGTTGATAGAAACGATCTATATTTCACTGACAATAAAAGTGTTCCTGCATAGTTTAATACCAAGCGTCAGTTGAACCAAACATTTTACTTGACAAGAAATATTACAGGAGCTCATCACAGTACCTTGTCTACATGGAAAATTAAATCCAGTTCACAGACATTTTCAAAACATTTGTCTAGTGTTTCCACAAATACCTGCAGAGGAGAAAAAAGGCAGAGGTCAAGCTTTACAGAAACTCAGTAGTTCCATTAGGTGTGAGGTTTAACAAAAGCAAATACAGAAAATAAGGACTGGGCAGATTCTAAAGTATTAAAAGCATCTGTAGAAATTATATGGTTAACATTATTACGTCAACAGTATGTTATTTGTAGAGGGTAAAAATGTATGCACAAGTCAGTTTGTGTTATAACTCTGCTAAGTCACAGATTTAAGCAATAGTTGCATCTTGAAAAAACAGTAGCATAATTTATGCCACAATTTTCTTAGCTGTGATTCAAAGTGTTCCTTCCTATAACGTTAGAACCTAATTATTAAGACAAAATCATCTAGTTTTGTTCATTTTTTTTTTAATTACTACATTGCAAGCAACTCCCTGTTAACCAGACTACTGTTAACTCTGCCACACATGTGCAATGCAAACTGTCAGCATCATGCAAGTTTGTCAGTGTTATGGCTTCCATCAACAGTACAGCAGCTTTCACCTGGTTTAGATCTGCTGAATTCAGGATGGACCAAGGAAAAAGGTAGCTGTCTTAATGTCACACTTGCTGATCTTGTCAGACATACCATCACATAAACTTAGAAAAGTCCAGCAGTAAGGGTACAAAGCAGGAAAACCCCCAGTAGCTGCTGAAGTCCAGCCACTGGTGACCTCTGCCAGATACAGACTGCACGTTATCCTGCCCTGGGCACTTCTGCAACAGATTCCCTGGTACTCAAATTAGCCAGTTTTGGTACACTAAGAGCATGTCAGCACCCAATTAGGCTATATAATGAAAAGATAACTGTACTTGCACTCTCAAAGCTCCTGAATGCCAATGGCCATGTGCTCGTGGTGACTGCTGACAAGGACTCTAGTCTTAGCGATGTATAAACACAGTTTCCTTTATGAAAGGGATAACTCCTACTGACTTAGATGAGATCTGTCAAGACCTTCAAGTTAAACCTATGCTTGAGTTTGAGAGCTTAGGGTCCTCAATATTAAAAAGAATTTATGTAAGAATTTATGGATAATTTATTAAATACTAGTAAATAAGGTGCAACTTGTGGGAAATTTTAATCTCAGTTTTAAATGTTTCAAGGCTGTTTCGTCACGATATGCTTTTAGTATTACTTACTGAGTTGTCACTGTACATATTTTTTTTTTCAATTCTAAACTCAAACCCTAAAGCAGCAATATGGAAGAAGTTAAACTCCTGGTTTTGATCCTCTTTTTAACATGGTTTATTAATCTCAACCTCACTTTTAAAAGGAAGCAGATTTCAAACTGCCTGGGCCTAGAGAAATAGGAATGAAAAACCATTTTCTGCTGATAAAAAGAAAACGGATGAAAGGCCTGCTTCTATAGAATTTTTTTCTTCTATAGATATTTATGTCTAGAGACCCAAAGAAACCAGGCTACTTGACATCAGCGATTTCCAGTTGTCTATCTTGTATATCAAGAAATATTACTTTTACATGTGAATCCCCAGTCTCAGATCCTGCTTACATTATGGAAGAGAAGAGGATCACATTCTGCTGTTGCTATTACTACTATTATCAATCTTTATTGATAAGTCAACCTACATCTAACTGACATTCCATGCATTCAGAGTAAGGAGTATTCAATTCCAAAATATCAATTTGTAACTTAGACTAGGAACATAGAGCATTTTCACAGGCAGGTTCAAGACAGTAAGGTTCACTGACAACAGTTAAGTAAATAAATGAATATGTTTCTGTTAAATTATACTGAAGCTAAGTGAAGCAGATCTTTTTTTTCCTTCAATTGTTAATTTGTTGTGATAATAACAGCCTTCTTTATAGAAGGGAGACAAGCAAACAAAAAACTTTTATGTTAAGCAGAACAAACTACACAGTTCACAACTATGTGCAGCAAGACAAATTACCAGAGACATTCTTACTTTCCTTGTACCTCAGGAGAATGCGGTTACAAGGACAGCGCTGTTTGATATTGTCTGCAGGAAGAAGACTGGAAATAGAGTGTAAACATAACTTTCATCCAAAGGTTTTAGTCAACAGTTTGACAGAGCTAACAGTTTTACACTATTTTTGAAAGAAAAAAAATATTCCTCATATAAATCACCAAGTTTGCATGTGAATTTACATACTCAGACATCCATATAGTTCATTGGAAAACAAAGGAACAAGTTAAAACAAAATACAACTCAAAAATCCTCAAAAAAGGCCTCCACAGATACGAGTATTTAATAGCAGTATGTATTCCAACCCATCAATAACAGAGAAGTTTTATTTTTCTGACCTTCTTCCAATAAATAAGGCATATCCTATAGCAACACTAGATTCATAGTTACAGTGGTTACTTTTTAACCTTTACCCATTGGTAACAGCATCACACACTGAACTCACTCACTCACTCTGCTTACAATGCATGGCCATTAACACACACGGAACATTTTTAGGCTAAGGGAAATCAGCTAGCACTGAGTATTCTTCAGAGATATTTTCACTGGCTAAGGATTTCTCATGGAAATTTTGAAAACTTTCTCAACCTACCACTCATGATGGAGGGCTCATTCAGAGCAACGCCAACACTGACAAGGTAAGCATCTATTTAAAATTACTGGTCTTTAAAAGCATTAGTCTACAAGGTAAACTAGATTTTTTACACTAATATTCCTTGACCTATTTTAAGACACCTTCAAATAATCAATATGGTAAATAAAATATGATCCACTTTCATCACAATTTTAGTTGAGAGTCAAATGAACTGCACACTATAGCAAGCAGTGCTAGAAATTAAGTACTTCAGTAATTACTTCAGATGCTGCAAACTTGTATATCAAAATAACCAAAAGAGAAAACAAACCAATTGTTTCATGACACATGCCACACATCAGTTCAAATGCACCTTGTGACGTTATTAGAAACAAAACATAAATGAGTCAAGCAGCAGGAAAATAAGCGTGTACGTACAATGACTTACTAGCTCCCCCTTGTGCTTCGTTTTTGAAATCACGATCTTTTACAGTTCAAAGGAAAACCCATGCACATCTCCATGCAAGCAAA
>NW_010200428.1:0-9124 GCF_000695765.1 Mesitornis unicolor | reverse complement strand
ACCACCACTTCTACCATGAAGGGCTTAATTTTTAATTATGCTAATAAGAGGACAAAGGAACAAAACATGCATTAGTATTAGGAAGATAACAAGGCTAGCAGAAAAATCAGAACACCTAATGAATTAAATGCATCTGATGCTAGATCATGTCAAATACTAACAAAAGTAGGTACAAAAGATGAAGTAAAAACAACAGGACTAACTCCTATCAAGAATATTCATCTTCCCAGGCTAAACTGCAAGGGTAAACCTTAAGACAGAATTCAACTTGTCCCCCACTTCACTGCTTTTGGCTGTTCAAATCCTACCTGAGATGCCAACTAGTTCAGAACATAACAGCCTGACCATATAGCCAGTTCTTCATACACAAGACTGGTTTCTCTTCTGCTTTAAGAGTGAATTTTAATAAGTCACAGTTCACATATAATTGCAAGCACAGGAAACCAACTACAATGTTCCTGCAGCCTTTCTAATTGGGAAATCCTTGGAGCAGGCATTGCGTTTTCTCACACTTAAACTGCCATTCCAGTTTTCAATATTCATTTCAATTATTCAATTATTTCATTCATTTCAATTATTCAGTATTTCAATAAATTATTTTTAAGCTACTCATAGATTATACAGAGAATGCCAAGATTACAGTGTAAGGGAAACACTGTACAAGTCCTGCTGATCTCTCAAAACAGAATTGTATTAGGTCTTTCAAGCAGACTAACCAACAGAATTAATGCATTACCAATAAGGCTTTTTAGGCAAAAATGTTGGTTTTGTTCTTAATTCATGCCACTTACTTTCCACTCAACTCTAAAATAAACTAATAGTGTTAAATGAGAACTACCTAGGGATTTTTCTGCCAAAAATAGGTATCCCAGCCTCTCCTGTTTTTAGTTACTTGGCATAAATGCATCTCTAGTCAGGATAATTTAAGAACTGAGAAAAACATCTTCCATCAACTGCACTGCATTTACCATATGTATCTTACTGAATAACATTGTCTTGCAAGGCTATATACAACTTTTCATGGAAGACAGATCTCCCAGATGTAGCTGCTTTAGCTGAGTCAACATGTCTTAAAAGTATAGCAATGGACTAAAATCCTGAAAAAATGCTTAGAGCTAACATGGGCTTTTAGGTCCATAAGATAATTAGGTACTGTTGTAAATGTCATTCAATTTTTCCTTGTGGCCATCTACAGCTAGTTGTATTTTCTTACATACTCTACTTCCATGTGCTACAACCTTACACTTTGCAGGCTAACAAGAAGAGCCTGAAATGGCTATAACTCACAACGTAATTTCCACTGAATTCAACAGACTGTGCATAGCACAGATGCTAACCTATCTCCCATTCAAAAATAAAGAACAATAAACATAACCTTGTGCTTGTATTTAAAAAAAGAAAATAGACAGTATGAATTAATTAACAGTAAAATTAACAGTATGAATTTGCCTGAGGTGTTCCAACACTGTCAGTTTGAACACACTACAAAATCTGAGGCAGAGTCTATGATTTCTAACACATTCAGTGCATTCATTAAGCCTGAGCCACAAAGACCCACCTGTGGAACAGCTCTGACCTAATGGTGATACAAGTGGCCTTCACAGAAGTATCTTAACTATTACAACAAAACTTTATGCTGAAAAGAACTGCAGACTGCTATATGTAATCTAATCCACTATAGATTTATTCAGTTTATAAAACAGAAAACTCTGAAGTGCTAGACTAAGTTCTAGGTTCATTTCACCAGTTTACCTTCAGATCAGAAACTTGCCCTCTACATTATTACTTATTTTAAAAATGAATTTATATGTATGATATGATGGCTGACTCTTATCTGGGTTGACTCTAAACTACAGTAAACAGAGATGTATGAAAAAGTTTCAACACCAGAACAAAAAAACAGACAAAGTTTATTTGTTTGAGTAGATGTGTATATGTATATACTGCCAGGCTGCGTTGCACATGAGGTTGAGATGTAGTAATAAACTTTTTGAGGGCACTTTTCCAGTGTAAGATACATTTAATTCTGATTACTATTGCTAAGAGGATTCTTTTTGTGAGCCAGACTGGAAATTAAAAATGTTTAATCTCTGTATGCTTTCTACTATAATCAAATGGTTGAATTACAACAATCTAGAGAAATGGGAGGTACTGAACAGTTGCAGATACTGTGGTAAGACTGTATTTGCAAACAAAATTATGTCGGTCAAGAAAAAAGTAAAGTATTTCTATAAACAGAAATAGCATTTCTGCTTCCTTCAAGTAATTACACTGACATGTAATTAAACACTGGGACATAACTGAAAAGATGTGAAATAAAAAGACTGAGGGACTGAAATACTTTTGACACAAGAAGGAATACAATTTAGAGAAAAGTTTAAGATTTACCTAATTCAGAGAGTTTGAGGGCTATACAAATACAGGTAGTAATAAGCTCAAGCGATTTTCTTCAATACCTTAAAGTAAAATTTAGATTACACTGTGTAACTGGAGATAGCTGGAAGCTACTGATGGGACATTTTTAATATATCATAATGAATAAAAATCTTAGTTGAACTGGCACAGTAGACCTGCAAAACATAACAGATCACACTGATTGACCCAGATCCTATAATTGTTATCTGATTAAACATATTCATAGTACCCACTTAATCTGAAAAACATTCCTAAGTGACATGAAATATTAACAAGCTTTTCACAGCTCATAAATATTTTAGCGCTTCCAAGTAAGAAGACACACTAAGCAACAAGCAACGAAGCAACCCCATACAACAAACTGCTAAGAGAAGTTAAGTCCATTGTACATCTCACTCAGTAATTCACACTATTTGGATATTGCAGAATGTTTCTATAACCAAAGATGATATAAGAATCTAGAAAAGGAGTTTCCTTCCCTGCTACCTCTACAGCCACTCAGAAAGACAATTTGGATCTACTGTCCAGAAGACCACTAAACACTGAAGAGCTGTTTTGAACACTAATATGTGACTATGAGAAGTTACTCAGCTTCAAGAAAGGTCTGCAGAATTGTGAGGCCTTCAAGGCTCACAGTGCTTTCTGCAGTGAAATAAGATACAGGCCCATGCTTCAGGATACCACAGACCTTACTTATGTAATAAATCAATTATATTGATGTGCAAGTTTTGGAAAGGCTTCACAGTAAGTGCATCATACACACATACATATAAATACATATATCTGAGATCCATTTTATATAATGACATACAGGACTTCATGGTGTGAAAATATTTTTGCCACATCTGAATACACTAATAATCTTCAGTGAAATTGTTTTAGTGCAAATTTTAATTTGAAAAAATCACTGGTGTAGTCAGAGCTCTCTTGCCAAAAGACTGCTCTTATTAGCAGAGATAACTTTTGTTGCTGAGTTGATACAGACATGTTTAACAGTTTAAATCGCACATCCTACATTGGGAACCCTGCAGAAGACACTGCATTTGAGGAATCAGTGATCTTGAACAGACCACATTTGCTCTATTGGGCTTGAAAAGCATGTACCTTATTAATGTAATATATAACATATCATGTCTTTGGAAAAGGTAAACTGTAGGTGGATCAAGGAATGGAATGTACTGATTCTGATGAAGAGACCACGGCATATTTAAGGGTTACACAACACTTAGCCTGCACAGGCAGAGGCCTGTGCTGCACTGAACTGCACAAATTCCTTGGCTGCAGGATAAACTCAGCCACCTCACTGCAACAGAGGAACCTGCTGGCAGCTCACACTTACTACCGGTGATCATGCCACCTGCATGACATTGCCTGTCCTCCAAAGTGCAGCTAGAATCTCTCATTAGAACATCCTTTAGGAATAGAGTTATTTCCTTGTGAGGAAATTACAGAACAGCTTAATGGTTCAAAGAAGGGGGAGCAGACAGGATCTGGTCTGCACAGCACATCATGGAAAAATCCACCTGGGCTCCCCTGAATGCTGCATGAACATGGGATGCCCAGCATCTGAAAGTTTAAGGTTTACTATCTACATTTCTCTTCTTATTGTGTTTTATTAAACAGTTACATTATTAAGCCACTTTGTTGTATCTTCCTTATTGAGATCCAGAAAGAACTTGTATATAGTCACCTTTCCCCATCCTCCCCATCCTGGTGCAGAACACATGCCTAGGGCAGCATTTTGCACTCATTTTCTAAGGCATATCTGACCAAAAGCTCATAAGCAACAAGGAAAGTTTCCTCCAAAGAGGTTTTGGATGCCTTGTTCTATTATATATTTGTAGTCAATACATATATATTGTATGCATACGATATATATACTGTAAAGTGTACATACACTTTATGTATCAAGGTTCTCATAATCTAAACTTGCCTAGTGAATGTTTGAACTGCACTGTTTTTACCTGCATCCACAACAAGGCCTAGAAAAGCTGCAGCAAAAAATAGTTGCTGACTGTTCAGTAGGTTTCAAACAAACTATTTCCTTTCTCTTCAGCTTAGGAAATAACCTTTTCAAAGACAGTCCAGAAAACTGTAAACAATCTAAGAGTAATACTCAGCACTTTGCGTGTGTTCACAGTACGAAAGCCATCTTCACTTCCAAATATTACAGAAAAAACACAGCTAAATATTGAAGTTCTAAGGTACCTAGAATTCCACGAATTAAAGAACAAACCAGCAAAAAAACTTACTTGTATGAGGTCTAAAATGCCAAGTTCACTTTCTGAAGAATCCACACAGAAGACAAAATACAAGGTGGCATAGTGTCGGTAAATTAGTTTGTTATCAGATCCACCTATTAATCTAAACAGGAAAGAAAAGAGGAAAGCTTAGTTAGCATCTTGGGATAAGCTGGGCAAATTCACACAGCTATTTCAGTTAATAGAAGGTCTACTGTTAATGGCTGGTCAGAGCTTTCCCAAATCCAACTATATCACAGCTTTTATTTTGTGATATAATTACAATGGAAGAATACTAAGCACAAAGACAGCCCTAGTTATATTTACTGCATAAGCAGAGTTATTTATTATCCGTACGGGTAATAGTTACATCAATATATACACCTTTTTATTATAATCAATTCAAATAGATCATGCAGGTTTTTTAAAAAATGGGTATTAAATGTACTTTCATTACACACTAGTGGGGACTATACAGGGATTAATCGGCTTTACAGATTAACAGAGCCTATGAACCCTTCCCTGCCCTTCTCAGGGGACCATCAACAGAAAAAGAAAACTATAACGAAGATTATAAACTATAGTATAGTATATAGTAACTATATAGTATAGTTTAAACTATAACTGCAGAAAAAGCCTTAAGTCAGGTTTATGGTCTACTTAATAACCAAGAACATGTAACACTCTCGTGCAACAAAATGTTTGGTATCTTGAGAAATAAGACTGTGATGCAACCACACTTTGTGATGCAATGTCTAAATCACAGAAGGAATCATATTTTTATGGACTCACTAATCATCAGTTACTGAACAAGAAAAGAAGAGGACTAAACAGATATTTCCTTCCACTTTTCTGCTATAGCTTTCCCAAAGAAGGTGCATAAATCGTAAGATGTTCTTCAGTAGGAGGCCTGCTCGAAATAGAAATGAAAATATTTTGTATAGTTACTATTTACTCTTCATGAGGAATATCTCAAAATAAAACATGCTTCAATTTCAGATTTTCTTCTCTTCAACTAAGCAAGACCACATTAAAAAAATAACTGAGAAGATTTAAGAAATAATATTTTGTGCATGTCTTCTAGAGACAGAAGATGCAAGTCTGGCTTTTCTTCTACCTTGCTCTACCTATATTAATAAAAAATCTTGGTTGAAATCAAGTTAGCACATTTAAAACCTACTTTTTTTCTTCCTACCCTGAACCCTGATAAAAAGGCTGAGAAATCCCATTATCAGAGGCTGTCCACTCAAAACTTTAGAAGCGTGTGACAGAGCATCAGCTACAAAATATTTTAATTTTCTCAATGGTCAAGGCTAATTCCAATGCCTCTTCAATGAGACCAGAAATCTTTAACTTTATTATAGGGAAACTGGTTAGGTACCATCTGCCTGTTCCTTCTCCATCTTGTGTCTGAAACAATTATAGCACTAGATATGGCACTGTGTCAGTTACAGCACTAGGAAAAAAAAAGTTTTATTGCCTAACTCATTTTGATACATATATACATATGTATGCTTCAGTTAGTAAAAGAATATATTTACCAGATGCAACATGATATTATTCTTTGTGTATTAAAATATCTCAAGTGACATAGCATTTACATTACAACTGTAAAAACAATTACAATCAGTAGTAATAATATTTGCTAGCCAGCAAGTATTGGGCATTTATTTCAAACTTGATACTTACAATCCTCCTTCTAGGAAATTACAGACATTTTCATCACGTTTTGATACTAAATGGAAAGTTTCTCTGATAATTTGTTGCTGCGTATCTTCACTCTAATAAAGAAAAAATATTTTGTCAAGCTAAATTGGATTAATTAACAATGCACAGCACACACAGCTAATACATAAACCAGCATGCATCAGCACCCTCAAACCATCTACTTCTAAAGCCTTAAATCTGCAAATTAACAAGCTGGATACTGTTTTTGTCATTTCAACACAAAATTACAGTTTTACAAGTTGCAGAAGACATGACTGAGAAACAACTGTGAAAACGTGATTGTTTTTAAGAAACTTCTAACAAAATTCTAAAATTAGTTTCTTCAAGTAAACAGAAATTCCTATCAAGTATTCTGAATTTTTTTAAACTCCACTGTAGCCTGTCCAGCTACAGACATATTTTGAAACAGCTTTCACCCATGAACATGGGGGAAAGCAAAGTCTCAAAAGCTTGAAGGAGGTGGGGAAGCTAAAAATCCCACAATACACAACTCTTTCAGAAACAGCTTGAAATACAATGGCATCATGAGCAACAGCTCATTAACTTTTCCTTCTAGCAGATCAGAAACATCACTTTTGGGTCTGAATTTGCTTGACTTCTCTTGAGTCCCCACTGCGACTCCATCATTCCTGCATACTTGCTTTTGCCACCCTTCTGTAAGGGTGGACTCATTTCTAGCTAGTTTCTGCTTCCGCAGTCCAAAGAGTTGGACAAAAGACACAATTCCTAAAATCCTGCATTTGTTTTATAGCACAGAATCCTGAACTTATTAAACATAGACAGCCCCTATCTTTGCCCAGGCATACAAGTCAGCATTTTAAACCATTATATGAACAAACACTCTAAGCAAAAGAGGCGCATGTATCTTAAAAGTGATTTCAGTGAGAACATGGAGGAGTACACTCCATGACGCTAAATAAACAAAGCCTGGCATCGGTGTGATTTGCATTCATCACCTTAGATTCACGTGTTATTTCACAAACAATCTCTAGACTCCAAGAAGACATCTGCAAAAAGCTCCAGGAGAAGTTGCTTCACAAAACAGAGAACAAGATACTGAAGGCTCTTCTGTGGCTATAGTCTGTGTTCCTTAAATCATGCCTGCCTTCCCCTGCTGCAGCTACTTCTGTATTTTGTATGGTAGCAGGAAAGAAACAACAGAAACTGAGATACTGAATATTTAAAATAACTTTTGTTTTCAGAATCTGCTGTCTTCCACAAAGTTGTTTAGGAACTCATTATTAACTCTGAAATTATGGTTATGGGCCTAATATTCTGAAACATAAAATCACAGCACACATCTTCCTATTTAATTGCCATGAATTATTATTTTGCTATCTAATTGCAAAAGATTAACAACTTCATTTTATGCAGCAGAAACTCTTTCTGTTCTTATATAAATCAGGGGAAAAAAAGCTTTCTAAGTTTTGGTACTATGAAGCAAACAAATACCTCTTTCACAGGTGGGACCAAACTAATCTCTCTAGAAAGCAGGAGATGCTTTCACTTGGAGGAAAAAAAAAAACCTGGGAATTGCCTCCACTACTGGATGAATCCATCTTAAAGTACACGTAAGTTGCAAAAAGCCCATAAATAAAACTGTCTTACTGAAAACACACACAAGATAAGATAATCAAGACAACTGACCCTGTTTCTGTGCACAACAAAGCTTCAGGAAAATTGCCTAATCACACAATTTCTTAATTTCATTTGCTATTCACGTTTTGAGAATTTCAAGGTGTTCTGTTTATACAGACATAGTGCCCTACTTTAAACACTGAGGATTTGTTTCAATTCCAGTTATGAAAGTAGCAGAGCAGAGTGAAGTTGCCAAGAAAAACCTGGTATCCTGCTGCCATTCAGCCCTCTCTTTCTCCTGCTTCTCCTCCCTCCCAGGACTTTGATTACACAACAGTAACAGAAGACAAAACAAGCTAATTACATTTGAATGGGTAATGAGAATGGAAGTTAACTGTTTCACATTAATGCAAGCTTTGTATACCCTTCCAAAAGCTTTCATGTACCTATTTAAATGTGTAAAAGATACAGCCCTTCCAGTAAAATTAAATATGACTTCTGTAATAGTCAAAATTCCAAGTGGCCACAAATCCAAGTAATAGCAATACTAAAAAAGAATTCACAATAAGAACACACAATTCTGGGAAGGATCAGTTGTTTTCTTGTGTTTTAATGCCCAAGATCAGACCAAGCAGAGCTTCGCCTGCTTGCTCGGAAATACATGGAAGTACATGATCAAAACATTACCTGAAAAATCCCTAATTCTTTAAACAAGTCAACTGTTCCCACACTATTTCTTAATTCACTGTGACCGCAGGTTCTTCTCATTCAGATCAAGCTTCTGTGCTGCATTTTCAGAGCTGCTTTGCTATCTGCTTTCTCCCATGTAAAAGCACATACTTTCTCATTTCATTCTATTTCTTTTTCATTTCAACTGCATTTTTACGGTACTCTGAAATTTTCCAAAGGAAGGGCTCTGCTTATTGAACCTGTGAGTCCCATAAAACTCATCTTCCCAATTCTAACGCCTCTGCCACAGCACGGAGACAGGCTGCACTCCACCGGAGATGCTGCAAGTCAGGCTGAAAAGCACGGCCGAGCTTAGAGCAGTGCTTCCACAAATAAGCTCAGAGAACCGAGACTGCTGTTGAACAAGACTCCCTTCCTTCACCGTCAGTACTACTAGAGGACAATTTCCAGTAAAAAGCACCCTAGCTGCGAAC
>NW_010200427.1:7711-12381 GCF_000695765.1 Mesitornis unicolor | reverse complement strand
CACACACACACACACACACACAAACATACCACCAAAGTGGTCTGCAAAAATCCACACAGCAAAGCTGTTGCCCTTGCTCCTGATCTGAAGCACAAGCATGGCAATGCAGGTACATTGGATCAGAAGAGAAATGTGGGAGGGAAACCCCATTTCAGTCAAATAAAGCAAACGTACTTTGAATTCTTTTATTCAGGGTTGTCTGGATTTATTCCTGCCAACAGCTCTGGAAGCAGCAGTTTGTGACGGAAGTCTGTGGAGACCAACAATTCGAAAGAGGCAAATCAAACAACCAGTGCAAACATCCACAAGATTATGTGTATGATTCACAGCAAATTGTAGAAGGGGATTTAGGCACAAAACCAAAACCTGAAAAAGCAAGGTCATAAATACCTGCTCAGTTTGCCTGCTCGAAACAAGGACATGTGCTTCTCCTGAGGTGCCTGCAGGCAGCACGCTCTCCCTGGGGTCTCAATGGCAGAGGACCTCTTCTTGGCCACCCAGGACTGGGAGCAAGCCCAGGACTCCCACTGCATTCAGCCCAGACAGCTCAAATTGTCTTTTCCAGTGTGTGTTGCTTAATATATGTCAGTTGCTATTTTGGGCTTTCTAGGTAATGAGTGTGGGGAAGCGTACCCAGAAGCAAAAAAGCAGAAGAGCTCTCAGGATGAGTTGCCACTGCCAGACCTGAAACAAGCTGGTGGTTATTTCTGCACTGGCTGGCACAGCCGAGCAGCCTTCGAGACGAGCCCAGACAGACTTGCAGGGCAGAAATCTCGCTGGAGGTGCCAAAGGTGAGCTCAGGTATGAGCTCAGAAGAGCGAAAGCTCAGGAACAGGTCCAAAAAGCAGTCTCCAGAGTGTGCAGTCACGTAGGAGCTGGAGAAAGCAGAGCTCTGAGTGCCCACGTATTTGGGGGATAAGGCAGCCCAAATGAGCTGAAGACTGATGGAGTGAGACACGGCTACGTGTACTGCAGGGACAGCAGCCCAGTTACATTTCCTCCTCCTGTTTATATTCCATGGCATCTGCTCTCATCGCACAGCTCCTTAATGACAAAGTATCCCAAATGGGCATGTGAGGAATAAAGCATCTCGCAATTAATGGGAGGTTGCTTGGGCTTCGTTGCCTGGGCCTTATTCACAGAACATTAGGAACAAGTGAAGCATCTGGAGGAGAACAGAGACCACGTTGCGAGGAGCCTGGGCTGCTGTCCCTCTACCTTGGCCAGGACAGAGTCAGTGCAGGCCTGAGAAAGGACACCTTGGCCACAGCCCGCTGCAACGCACTCCTCCATAACAAACCCAGAATTTTGCAGATCCCCGAGAGCAGGACTTGCCCTCCGCAGTAAATCACTACAGCAGGTTGACTTTGGCCACAACCTGCTTGCAGCCCATCCTGGAGTACTCCTTGTCCCCTGTAGTGTAGTAACTGAGCTGACTTGCTAAATTTTCAATATGCTTCTGGTCGGGATACAGCCCTTCCCTCCTCATCTCCTCTAGGAAGCAGTTGATGACGTGGCTTTTCTCCAGAAGAACAAACGGGATGATGTCCGCAGATTTCCAGAGAGGGTGGACATCAATCAGAACGGGCTGGACGATGCTCAGCAGTTCTTCAACTCCCCTTTGCTGATGCAGAAGCTCAGTGGATTTATTCTGGATAACAAACTTTGTTATTTCACCACCTCCTATGTTGCTTATTAAGATGTAGATGGCATTGAGGAACTCATTGGTTTGATTGGGTTCAAAGAATCGGCTGAGAGTATCCAGCAGGACAGGAGACATGAGCTCAACCTCATCCAGGATAAACAGCGGTATCTTCTCTTCTATTTCAGCTCTTGTAACCATGTCTGAAATCTTCTTCGACAAATCGATTTCACAAGAAAGAGGAGCCGCCCCGCTGGGGCAGTGGTGCATAACAAAGTACTGAAGCACAAAGTCATTGTCCATGACGGACCGAAAATGCTTGGCCAGCAGCCAGCCAACGTGACTCTTCCCAACCCCTGTCGGGCCGTTTAAAGAGATGACTAGAGGCTTGTTGTGGATGTGGGTAGCCAGGTAGTCTTTCAGTAACTCCATAATACTTTCCACAGCAACCTTCTGCCCAAATACTTCCCGGTGCATTGTTTTCTCCAAACCATCTAGGTCGTATTTTTGGAGGTTATCATCCAGGTTCTCTATTGCGTTGAGGATCTGGAAGAACATAATACCGACGAGCAAGAGCAGGCAGCGTTTTGCCTTGCTCTTCTCCTCTGCTGGAAGGTATCTTTTTGTTTTATCTGGATACAGGACTATCCTAGATTTCCTTCGATTCTTTTTCCGCCTGCATTTTTTCATAGCATATTGCTCCACAGACGTGTCAAAGGTGAAGTACTGGGAATTTTCAAAGCTGGACTGATTAAAGAAGGGCATGGAAGGGCCGTACAGGCCAGTTCGGTTCAGGGAAAACTGCCTTTGCAGCAGCCTCGTATGGGCAAGCTCCGAAGACTTTTCTCGAGGGAGCTCTAAACGCAGACGGCTTTTCTTTTGCCCCCAGCATCGCCGTCGCAGGCGGATGATTGCCCGCAAGGGAGAAGAAATAGAGGACATTTTCTTTGAAGCAGCAGGGATTTCAGCGTCCTGTACTTCTTCCCCATCGCTCTCATAGCAAGATGCCTCTCCTTTTGCATCACTCTCGGCACAGGGCATTTCCCCTTCCCCGTCGCTGTCAGTGCTGGGCACCTCTCCTTCTCCGCTGCTCTCAGCACACGGTGCCTCTTCTTTTGTGTTGGTCTCAGCCCAGGACACCTCTGCTTCTGCGTCGCTCTCAGCACAGGACATGTCTCCTTCAGCATCGCTCTCTGCACAGGGCGGCTCTCCTCCCCGCTCCTCCGCGGCAGAGGACACTTCTCCATCCACCTCAGCACAGGGCTGCTCTCCATCCATCTTGTCTGGTTCTTGAAGCCCATTCACATCATCTTCTTTCTGAAAAGAAAAAGAACAATGTAAAATCAATCTTTGTAAGATCAGGAATTGACTGATAACAGCCAAATTTGACAGATATCCCACTTTTTAATGGGCAGAACAATTACCTGTAGCGTCAGCAATGACAAGGTGGCAGAGAGAGACTTTCAGACCTAAGCTAACTTTCTGGAAGATGCTCTAGACATGCAAAACTACAGTGTAAAGAAATGCAAATCGATGCATATCACAAAATCAACCCTGCCTTCATATACAGAAGGAAAGCTCGGAGCAGGCTGGAGCCAAAGCCGGGATCTCTGCTATGCGCTGCCACAAGCAGGAGGCAGGACACAGGGCAGACAGACCCACGCTCTGCACCAGAGCTGCCCAGTCCCATTTCCTTACATCGGCTAAATTTAAGCAAGTCACAAAACCACACCTCTGCGCCAGCATACGCACATACACACCCCTATGGGAAACAGTCACTCGTGCACCCACAGAGACCTTTCGGGGTGTGGGCGCACAGGAGTCACTTGCTGTGGGAGCGCTCTGACCACACAGGTTGTGGTGGCACGGCATCTCCTGAGGGAGAGGGAATTTTCCCCAGCCATGCCCATAGGTATTCCCGGCAGCACCGCAGAGATGAGGTGAGGGCAGCATCTGGCAGCACTCAGCCCTTGACTCACAGCTCCCCAGGCTGCCCGTGGATGGGGAGCGGCTGAGGGAGCTGGGGCTCTTGAGCTGGGAGCAGAGGAGATTGAGGGGTGCCCTCATTCCTGGGGATCCATTGGGAAAGGGCAGGAGGAAGGAGCCAGGCTGTGCTCTGGGATGGCCAATGCCAGGACAAGGGGCAATGGTCCCAAGCTGGAGCACAGGAGGTTCAAGCTGAAGATGAGGCCAAACTTTGTGAGTGTGAGGGTTATGGAGCATGGCCCAGGCTGCCCAGAGAGGTTGTGGAGTCTCCTTGTGTGGAGACACCCAAAGCCCTGGCCGTGTTCCTGTGTGACTGCTCTGGTGATCCTGCTCTGGCAGGGCTTGCACTGGGGGAGTTTTCCAGGTCCCTTCCAGCTCCTGATATTCTGTGATTCTGTGGGAAGACTCAAACACATCGCAGAGAACAGACGTGGTTGTGGCTAAGCCTGCCACAGCCTCCCAACCCTCCTACCCACCATGGCCCTTCCCTGCCCCGGGCATCTAAATGCCTGCCCCCCTGGACATGTGGCAGTCACTGTGTCCTTCCCACGCAAGACCCTGGAGCCGTGCAGGCGAGTGCAGGGACATGAGCATCCCTGGGTATAACCATCTGCATGGAGAAATTACAGACAAACCCCATTCAGTGAAAAAGGAGGAAGAGGAGAGGCTGTCCTCCAGCAGCAGGACATGATGACAAGAGGTATGGACCCAGGGAAGCCCCCAGGAGAAAACAGCTCTCCAGGCCTGGATGCAGCAGGACCCCATGCACAACCACAGCTGGTGGTGGCAGAAGCTGTGTCACACTGGAAGGGCATTTCCCTGCCGCCTCCGGACCACAGCAGCGCTGACGCAAGGGGACAGTTTGGTGCCATGACTTTGCCAACCCCGAGAGCAGGAAGCCGGCACGGGCAGGGTGAGGAGAGCCGCTTTCAACGGCCGCCCCAAAAAAATCAACCCTAGGTCTTGCCGAAAGCACCACGTCTCTGGGGAGGAGGAGGAGGTCCCCGAAGGGTTTGTTATTAACTCGCCTCAGCTCAGCAGG
>NW_010200427.1:5515-7684 GCF_000695765.1 Mesitornis unicolor | reverse complement strand
TTCCCCCCCCCCGGGGGGGGGCGCGCGGCGGCGCCCCCCCGCCAGCACACAGCAAGAGGGAGGGCGGCCGGGAAGGCTGCGCAGGGAGCTGCAGGTGCTGGGAAATGCTCCTGGCCACCTCCTCGCTTCACCCGGCTCCTTTCCTGGCCAAAACACCAGGACACACCGAGCAAACTCACCCCAGGGACGAGTTGGTTTCTGGACCATGTGCCGGCAGTCTCCAAGCTGGGGCGAGCAGCTCCCCCAGCGCTAATCGCTGGATGAGCTGTTGCAGCAATTAGTCCCAAGTGCTAATTGCTGACCGTGTGCAGGATTTGGCCATGCCCAGAGCAAAACCAGCCAGGCGAGATTCCGGGGAGCGGGCGCAAAGGCGGCACTGGGCAGGAGGGCTCGGTAGCCACTGTGAGCCTGGGCTGTCCTCACACCACCCTGGGATCACACCCTCGCTTCTCCCCATCTTGCCTCGCTCACACAGTGCCTGACGGTCCCCAATGGGATGGCTGTCCCCAGAGCGGCTGGGGAGCAGGCCCTGTGACACAGACCGTGGTCCCCAGGGAGCAGGGATGCCACAGAGCTCTGCCTGGGCCAGGACAACCCCCTGGGCCATGACACGCACCGACACAAACCCACATGAAGCTTGCCCAGCCCCAAACCCATGCAGGTGTAGAGAGTGTTGATTAAATGCCAAGAGGGAGGTGTGGGAGCAGGGAAAGGTTTAGGGAGCAGTGAAAAACAACCCAAGCCCTGTCCCGCAGATGCTGCCCGTGTGCAGCCCACCCTGCCCCTGCCCATAGCCCCCCAGCTGAAGCATGAAGTGGTTCAGCTCCTCAAAACCAAAACCGACTCCTACCTCTGTTGTGTCCACACAAGGAGCCCGAGGCCCCTGCAAGGTCAATGGCAAAGGGTGAGGACCAAGAACTCATTAGCCAGGAGGTGCTCCTGGCTCAGCTTCCCAAAAGCCGAGAGCCCAAGCAGCACATCCACCCCCCCAGCATGGGATGCCCATCCCTCCAGATGAGCCAAGCAAAGCCGGGTGGAAGGACCAGATCCTATCCTCAGCAAGAAATCTGTCCGGTCACGCATGCAGTAATACCATTAATACCATGACTCAGTTCATAATAGCTGCTACTATTTACACAGGACTCGAATTTTATAAAAGCAGCCCCTGCTTGCTCAACATCAGACCAGGGCTGGCAGCTGTGCCAGCCCCGCGGTGCTGCCAGCCTGCAGAGGTGAGCTTCCAGCAACCTAATTAGATATCTGGTGAAAACGATAGGGAAAAGAACCTGGCAATTAGGTCTGCAGCATCACAAGTGCCCGTGTAAACACCGTTAGTCTCTGCCCTGCGCCGAGTGCGGCTGCCCTGCGGGAAGTCGTGCATTTAGCACTTGGAAACCTCCTTAGAAACCTCCAGCTTTCCTCCTTTAGATCTTCCCCTCTAATATTTGCATTCGTGTGTCCCCCTGCTCCTGCCAAAACAAGGTTTCCACAACAAACGAGTCTGCGTGGGCAGGACAAGGGAGCCAGGCCGGGAAGGGAGCGGGATGGGGGCAGCCTGCGGGCAGACGGCGTTCGTGGGCAGAAAGCGCCTGATTTACAGGGATCACCTGTGTGGTGTCCCCAGTTAAAGCGCTGACCGCTGAAATCTGAGGATGGCAGCGGAAAGGAGGGAGCTGCACCCCAAAACGCAGGCTCTTTGGATTAGCAAAGCTGCTGGATAAAGGAGAAAGCTGGAAAATCCCAAAGGCTGATCCCCCTGGCTGGAAGCCAACCCCCTTCGTCCAAAAGTGAGTGTTTCCAGGGGGAAAAGCAGAGCAAAACAGTCCCCTACAGCAGGGGCCATGATAGAAGAGTGTCACTGGCCAGGACTGCGAATCCTGATGGTGGCAGAGGCCAGCATGGCCCTGGCGCAGGGCACAGCCCTGGCCCCCAAGTTGCAGCTCCCTAGGACCCCGCTTGGGAACAAACAGAAATGTGGTTTGCTTCATGGCTCGAGCTCGGGGTGTGCACATGTTCACCCTCCCCAGAAACACAGCACAAAGGTGACAGCCAGGGTGGTGCAAAACCCATTAGTGCCACCTTGAGACCCTGCTTGCCACCAAACCCCACCAGCCCCGCTCCCAGCCCCAATTTTTTGCCAAATACCAAAGACCAAGACCAACGGCAAGC
>NW_010200427.1:2759-5478 GCF_000695765.1 Mesitornis unicolor | reverse complement strand
AACAGGAGGGTCCCCGCAAAACCAGGCCAGTTTTTGGCTCAAAGAAGCCATTAGGGATGAGCAGGAGGTGGTGGCGGGGATGGATTTCCAAGTGGCCGAGGCCAAGGGGTGCCCCGGTGACCCCCCATGGGATGGGGAGCGGGATGGGGGAGCCGGACCGAGCGCAGTTACCCACAGTGTCTCCCTTAGGGCCAGCTGCTGGTGTTCCCCTTCGGCCGCCCTGCAGCCTCAGACGGGCCGGCTGCTCCTCTGCCCCCTCTCTCATCCGTCTAAAAACTCGACCGCAGAGAGGAAATGGCGAGGAGGAGTGGCCCACGGCGGCACTTCCTTCTCCCCGCGCCGCGGGACGGCCGCCACCGGCCGGTTTTTCTCTCCCTGCTCTTACTCAAAGCCCTCCTCAGTGCGGCATCGTGCAAAGAAGCACGAATCCCAGACAGCCGCGGCGGGACGGGGCAGCGGGATGAGCTCATCGCCCGTGCGGCCTCGAAAGCCCCGAGTTTGGGCAAAACATCCCCACCCTCCCGAGCGTAATTAGCCCGGAGCCCGTCACCGGTAAAGGTCAAAGCGGTGATGCTGGGAGGAGAGGTTATCGAGTCTGACCCGGCGCCGGTGCAGCTCATGGATGAGATTCCTTTGCCAGCTGGGAAAACAGGGAGAGCAGAAAACAGAGCGAATCTGGGGAAAAAACAGTGAGTCTGTTAAAAAAGAGTGAGTCTGGAAAAATAATGGTGAGTCTGGAAAAAAAAACAGCAAGTCCAGAGCACTTGGTTTGTCTGTCCCTGGGCAGTGTTTTGCTCTGCAGCAGCTCCTGCTTCACTGCCTCCCATTGCCCCGACCCCACTGAGACTTTTGGGCCCATCGCAGCCCCCAGCCCCGTGGCAGGGGAACATGGGGACATGGGGACAGCCAGGCCACTGCGGGACTGCTGGGAAGTGATGATGAGGGCACCCCAAGGTGCACAGAAACTCCCTGGGGAAAAAACCGCTTCTTCCATCAGCTGTGGGAAGAGGCAGAAGGAGGAAGCAGTGGGGTTTTTTCCATCCCCAAAGCTCATCACAGAGGCTCCTCCTCGTCTCCACCTGCAGCTCAATTTTCCTTTAGCCCCACCAAACCTGCACTGACCCCCCTCACCTCTCAACCTGCACTTGCAAAGCCCAGTCAAGGCTTTTTCTCCCTCAAAAAAAGCCCATTTGGCAAAGCCAGAGCAGCCTCAAAGCAACCTCTTGCTGCTCAACCTCTTATTTCTGGATAAACCCCCAGCTGGAACCTGCTCTCTGCAAAAGCAGCTGCCCAGGACCAAAATTAGGGTGAAAAAACACCCGTTTTGGGGTGTTTTGGAGCATCGCAGCGCAGATCCCACCCTGGCTACGATGCTCACAAAGGTCCCTGCATCTCCATGGGGAGGGGATGCTCCAAGCAGGGCCCACCCCTCCACAGACCTGCAAAGTCTCCCCTACCCCGTGCTGGGTGGCCACACGTGCCTCTGCTGCGGCCGGGGGGATTTGCCTAACAAATCCTTGCAAATGTGGGGATTTCTGTGTCACGGAGGCAGAGGAGCTCAGCAGGGGGACAACCACTGACACTGGAGCTGCTCTCGGGGTCGGGAAGCCCGGCCCGAATGGCGTCAAGCTGAAGATCCCCTCTGGCGGGGATGGGGCAAGTATTTAGGGAGCAGCCATGAAAAGAGATGTTTTTTTCTGGCTAATTCAGGTTTTTGCAAGGGAAAAGCTTCCCTCAAGCAGCACGGTTCAACACCATTAGAAAAATAAAAGCGACGCACCCCAAAAACTCTAAAAAACGCAATGAGTGGAGCAAGAAGCTCCCAGCCACCACCTGGGGGCTGTTAAACCTCAACAGCTCAGAAAAAACCCAGCATTGCTGTAACCGAAAATGAGAGTGACCGTCCCCAGCACCCCATGGGTGGCTGGGGGGGTCACAGAGGGGGCAGGAAGCTTCTGAAACGCAGCAGGAAACAGAGAGAGAGTAGAAGTCAGGGTCAAAACACACTCACAAGGGATGGTCGCCCTGCTCATGGGGCTCCTAAACCCCTCCTGAGCTAGGAGGACAGAGAGAGATGCTGGGTACCATGGCTGAAGCTGAGGGTGATGAAGTCCCAGTGTCAATGGGGGCGTGGGACCGACCTACACGGGACCCCCACGGTGCTGGGGGAGCTCAATGGTGCATGGGGACATGGGGTCAGAGGCTGAGTGGGATAGCGCAGCCTGGGCCAGGCCTGGGGGGTGCCCATGAGGGTGACGAGGTGATGAGCACAGGGTGACACTGGGCTGGTGTCCCCTCTGCAGTTGGGGACACCTTCAGGGTGTCACCACCAATCAGCCTCCCAAATCATCAACTCTGTCTGCCAATAAAAACGGGGCAGGGCCAGAGCATTGGTGGCATCAAGGGGTGTCCCATGTGGGGGTGTCCCGCATTGGGGTGTCCCTCTGGTGTGGCCCATGGGACAGGTAGGGACAAGGGGGATGAGGCTGTGGAAAACAGCCCCCGCGCCCTTCCCACGGTGTTTTGGGGACCTCTGGCACCCCAAAACAAGGGGAGCTGGGTGCTGTGCCGCTGGGTGCTATGGGAAGGGGACACACTCAGGAGGGGGGCACATGCAAAGCACTGGGGTGATGCAAGTTGGGGATCTGCTTGTGGCGGGGGAGCAGTGCAACAGGGGGCTGTGTGCAGGCAGGGGGGCAGCAAATGTGCAATGGGGTGC
>NW_010200427.1:0-2728 GCF_000695765.1 Mesitornis unicolor | reverse complement strand
GGGGGGGCCTGCACACATGCAGGGGGGGATCCCAGAGCAGGGGCAGGCACTGGGGTCAGCCCTCTTGCCCCCCAACCCCAGTCTCCCCCACTCACCTTAGGGCCACGGGCCCTGTCCCCTGTGTCCCTGACAGTGCTGAAACCAAGCCTCCCCCGTCCGGGCCCCACAGGGGGAGGAAATGGTGGCTGGGCTGGGATCAATGAGAAGCGGCCGCGGGTGCCACGGCCCTTCCTGCAGAGCCACGGATGCAAATCCTGTGCAAACACGGCCTCTCTCGCAGCTCTGCACCACTGTGGGGCACTCCCGGGGACAAGGGGCAAGAAAGGCCCTGGGGACGGGGAGATGGCGACCTCCAAGCCAAGATTTTGGTAGCAGTCACTGATCAGTGTCTGCTGGTTTGGGTACCCACAGGTGATGGGCAACCCCCACCGGAAAGCATCACTGGAGGTCAGGACGGCCACACAGCTCCTTGCTGCTGGACACTGACATATACAACAGTTTTAGATTTTTCCTCTATTTTTTGGCATGTTGCTTTTTTAGCTGAAACACGTCCAGGGCTGATCAGCAGCATCTGCATCCCAGACATGGCCCTGGCCCTGCCACTCTCCCGGGACACCAGAATAGGGAGAGTGAACCCCTGGGGCCATCAGGTCCCTGTGGGGGGGCTGAGGGAGCCAAGAGCCCAATACAGGTCCAGGGTGAACCCCGTCAGCACAGGGACAGGAGGTCTTATACCCACAGCACCAGCCCTGCCCGGAAAAACTCTGCAAAAAAGGGGGAAACCTGTCAAAAAAAGAAGCTAAAGGAGGCTGAGAAGGTCACAGACTTGGAGCTGGGAGGAAAATATATGCAGAGATGAGAAATATACCTCGGAGCAGGCAGGGAGCCTGAAACAGAAAGTGAGAGAAGTAGAGAAGGGGAAATGGTGCTAGGGTTGGGACACAGAAACCCCCGACCTTGGAGCCAGCTCCTCCTACAGCCCCAAAAAGGGAAGGAATAAAGTGTATCATAACCGTTCCCACGGTGGGCAGCAGCCTCCTGGTGTGGGGCTGCCCTGGTGGACGGGGCCGCAGCCCCTGGCAGGCGGCAGGCGCAGGATCCAGGCCTGAGGGGCCATTTCCAGGCCCAGCGCTCCCATCCCTGAGCACGGAGCTGCCCTTTCTGCAGCGCTACCACCCAGCCCTGACCCCGCCAATGGCTTCAGCCCTTGCGTGGGGTTTTCCTCCTTTTCTATCACCCACCTTGCATCGATCAGCCCTGAATTTTCAGCCTCTTGGCACCGTCACTCCTCCTGCATCCTAAACCAGGCACATCAGCGACCAGCACAACCAGCAGCAAGCTCAGCATGAAACCAGTGGCAGATCCACTTGACCCCGGGCAGGATTCAGCCCCACAGCCAAAAAATTCCCGCCTCTGTAAGCAGCCCTGCTTCAACTCAGCCCCAGTAACCCAAACAGTTTATCTGTGGGCCAGGGAACGTCCCTTGTAGGGACGCCGCATCCTGCTTGGGTTATCGTGGCCCTTCTAAACAGTTTATAAATAGCCCAAGGTAAATGGGGGCGATCGCTCTTTTTGAAGGAAAGCCAGGATTTTTCTCCGATTCCTTTCTTTAAAGCCGTTCAAGGAACACCAGTTCAGTCACCAGCTCCTAAATCTCAATTTAAATCCGCTCTTGCTTTCTCCTTTAGGGGAGCTCTATCTCTAAAACAATTTAAAAAGGAAAAAAGCTGAAAAAAAAGGGCTTTAAGCAGCTTCACCTCCTCATGTGCTGGCCTCAGCAGCACCACAGGGCTACCAGGAAGGGCACGGTTGTTCCACGAGACGCTGGCCGGGCTCGGTGAGTGCTGGGGCTGGCAATGGGAGAGGGCAGGGACCAGCAGCAGACGTTGCTGCGCCTGGGAGGTTTTTGGGGCCAAAATGGTCTTTACATTGGGGAAAAAAGTGAAATATTGGGGGGAAAAATGGAAAATTCGAGAAATAATTTGGGAAAGATGGAGAGCAGCGAGTGCCTGTAGCCACTTCTGCAGCAGGAGTCACTGACACAGCATCCTCCTGTCAGTGTCCCCCCATGCCATGAAGAACCCCAGAGGAGTTGAAGCCATTTCCAGGCATCTGAGGAGTAAAGAAATGGGATTTTATATGCATTTTCAAACTATATTTTTTATTCTTTCTTTCTTTCCCCTAAAAGTGAGAGCGATTTGCAAGGTGAGGGAGCTGGCGCAGGGCTTCACCTCAGCCAGCAGATACGGCTCTGGCTCACAACAACGCGGCTGCACAGCAAACAGTGCAGGGAAGAGCCCAAAGCCCATTTTTTTCTGTCAGCTTCCTTCGTTCAGGCTGAAAAATCGCATTGCCAGCTTGTTTCAATTAATTTTAAGACTTTTACATTCCATAAAAGCTGAAGCGCTCATTAAACCCAAGTTTTTCCTACTGTCACACTTTGCAACAACCACACTACAGCTCAGCCGGTGGCTCTGGCTCAGCCACGCCAGGACCTCCCATGGGGACAGAATCAGCTCCAGGTCCCCTCCGTGGTGGCAGCGCTCACCCCCTGGCTCACAACGGATGCGCTCATCGCACCCATGGGCACATCCCATAGGGGAACATGGGGGTGGCCAGGAAAGGTCTGGGCAGGAAAGATGCTCATCCCGTGTCCTTCCCTCCCCCAGGAGGAACACATCCACCTGCACCCATACACAATTAATTAATTTTTTTTCATCTATAAGCA
>NW_010200426.1:451-651 GCF_000695765.1 Mesitornis unicolor | reverse complement strand
AAAAAAGAACGGGAAAAGAACAGAGGGAGCGAGCGAGCGAGCGAGAGGGAGGGAGGGAGAAGCGAACCAACTCTGAGACTCCCATAAAGAGAGGCACACACGGAGCTAGCGCCCCGGTGCCGATGCGTGGGGGAACAATAAGTACTCGAAGTTACCTGCCCTGCCGTAGAAGAAGGAGGGTTTGTTGATTCTCTCGCAGA
>NW_010200426.1:0-292 GCF_000695765.1 Mesitornis unicolor | reverse complement strand
CCCCTCACTCACACACACACACACACACTCACACACACCCCTTTTTTGCACCAACATTTAACGGCAAAAAAAGAAAAGGAAAGGAGTTTGCTTGATGTTTTAGTGAAATGGACGTAAGATTTTATTCACCCCCTCCTCAGCCTCCAGCCGCTCCTGATACGCCTTGTTTGGGACCTTCCCCCTGCCTGGACCCCTACTATTGCAACAAGGTGACTCGTGTTTTGTGTCGTCCGAGGTGTTTTTCTCTGTGCTGTCGATTGTGCTGTTGTCGCGGCGCGTTTGCATGAGCGGG
>NW_010200425.1:2173-11222 GCF_000695765.1 Mesitornis unicolor | reverse complement strand
ATCCCTAACGTTCTGTGATTCTGTGAATTTTACGACTGCAGTGTTCTCCTAATCTACAGAGTGCAAATGGGATTATTAGAAAGCTTTTGGAGGTAATACAGCGTGACTCTAGTATTCAGATCTTGCAAGACAAGGCGCCTATTCTGCTACATAGTTGAGATACTTTTATTGGTTTTGGCAGGATGCAATGCCAGTGTTAGCCTTTGTTCTAACAAAATTTATGTAATTGGTTTTTTCAGCCTGTTTAATGTTGCTGTGATCTCTGTTGAAAATATCTCTGTCACTTGAAAGATGTAGTTGTTTCTCGAATACCTGTTATCTTATTTCATGCACAACTAAAATTTATCTACCTTTTCTCAAAGGGCAGCAGTAATGGCTGGCATCATGGGAAAGGCTACCATCTTATAAGAATATAAGCTCAACATCTGCTTTCTTGTCATGGTTTTACAACGATAGAATCATAGAATCAGTTTTCTGTTCAGGAAACCTGCATTTCTGCAAAGACTACAGCACTCAGTTTAGTGGGAATAAAGTTGGTAAGACAGTTTGGTTTAGTTTTCAGCCAAACTAGTATGCAGTGATCAAGGTCTGTAGCAGTTTTGAGTTAACCAGGTGCAGAAGCTGGGGGGAGCGAAAGCCAGGGCAGCAGGCCCAAACTGGCCAGCAGAATTATCCCATAGCATAAACATCATGCTCACTATAAACTGGGGAGTTTACTGAGGGTGTGCTCTTTGTCCTTGATGGTTGCAATCTCTGGAGGGTCTCACCCATCATTCTGCTCCCAAGGCCTATTCCCTGGCTCATTTCGACCACTGTATCAGATGAGCATAACTGTGTACTTTGTGTTAATACTGATGTTAATACTGGTTTTTATTACTATTTTATTAAATCTGTTTCAACCAATGGGTCTCTTTTTCCTTTCCTGATTCCCCTTCCTGGCTGGGAAGGAGTCATTGGGTGATAAAACAACTGCCTAAGCCACGACATCTCTTCAAAAGTGTTCAGCTCTCCCACTCTGTATGCAGTTGTTAATACCTTAGTGTGACAGCCTGCATGAGGGGTTTGCCTGCCTGCAGAAGGAACTAATTTTGAGTCAGTGTTTCAGAACATTCAGCTGTTTATTGGCTTCATAAATATCTCTGTTTTGTGGGCTTGTAAGCCAGGGTGCTCTCAACATGGGCAGTTATCTTGGGCCACTGTGGAACAGCTTGACTCAATTTCTTATCTGTGTACAGGAGGTGCTAGAAAAATGCAGATTTTTGCTTCACAAAAGGTAAACCTGAAATACAACTGCTGCCTGTGCAGGATTCTGACTCAGCACTTCTTTTTCTCCCTGCTTTGCAGATCTCTGCAGACTCACAGGAAGAGAATAACAATTTCTTTGTCAAATTTGGTGGCAATTACAAGAAATCTGGGGTGCTTTGTGCCAGGTTCCAGTCACCAAACTCATCTGAGCTTTGGCTGCAGGTCAGCCCAGATCAACAGCGCGCTCTTGAAGGAGGAATGCAGCAATCTGTGTAAACAGATAGGTTGGGGAGAGTTTCTTTTCATGCTGTTCCTGACCTCTAGAAAAACACTGCTGTTTGAGATCCAATTGACTTTTTATTTCTTAAGGGCTTAATTAATATCTCATAAGACATATTGAGAGGATGAGGGAAATAAGCCTATGAAGCCCTTGTTTAAATATTAGAATATTTTGAGGCTGAGACTGTTAACTGGGAGGATGGAAGCTCCAGCAGTATGGCTTGGGAAGATTATAATGCTGAATAATGTACTTAGGTCTCTCCCTGTACAGAGGTAGGCTCTTGAGCAGAAATACCTATATATGGGGTCATACAAAGCTAACATTTGGTGCTTTTATCCTCCTGCAGATTACATGTCTTGATATTTCCAGTGGTGGAGGGCTTGGTGTGTCTACCAGCACAGATGGGACCATGAAAATCTGGCAGGCTGCAAATGGAGAAATAAGAGTAAGAGCATTTAACTTGGATGTTGTGTGTTGTCTGTGACATTACTGAAGTCGTTCGGCCATGACTTTGGTCAGGCTGTCTGCATGCTGTGGTCTAAGGCAGGCAAGATCTGGCTTTTGATTGAAAAGCTAATTGAAATTTGAGATCTCAGAGCTTTTAAGCTAAAGCTGTTGGAAAGCATAACTTCTCCCAAGGGAAATGATGCTCAGCAATCTGGAGAGGAGTCCCAGGGTGAAAATGGGTATTTAGGAATGATAGCTAGAGTGTCAGAGGTAACTGACAGCTCCTAACCTGCGTGGTGCAAGCACTGAATTTTTCCTCATCTCTCTACTGCAGGAGAAAAACCTCCTGCCTGTGATGGATTAACCACATTATGGCTTGCTGCCCTCCCAGTTGAGGTGTTTCTTGTGGAGCTTGATCTGTCAGCTGCTTGTTTGGCAGAGAATAAAGACATTTAACCTGTTACTAGAAACAACTGTAGTACCTTTTACTGTGTGATCAGCTACTGAAATGGCAGAGTGAGGCCTTAAATGTACCTGCTACCTCTTTAACTGTCTCAAATTCAGATAAGTCCATTTTTTTTTTTGGAATGCAAACCCAGAGGATTTGAACTTAATCCTCTGCCCACGTGGGAACACCAAGTTTTTTAGTGTTGTAGCTCAAAAATTGCTCGGCATAAGAGTGATAACCATGGAACTAGCATGTAGTTCTTTGTTTTTCCAGAGACTTTTGGAAGGCCATGTGTATGATGTGAATTGTTGCAGGTTTTTCCCATCGGGCCTTGTGGTTTTGAGTGGGGGAATGGATGCCCAGCTAAAGATCTGGTCAGCAGAAGATGCCAGCTGCGTAGTAACATTTAAAGGTCACAAAGGAGGTACAGAGTACTTAGCCTTTAAAATGCTTCATCTGCCATGTGTATAATTGCTTTGCATCTGAGAGCTAATGTTCAGTCACCAGCCTGCTGTGCTTTGTGCTGTGCATTTGTATTAGATGTCCGAAGTATCTTTTCCAGGCTCCCAGAATGTGAATAAAAAGATTGGTGGTAGTTGTATTAGATGGATGAAAGGGTTTTTCTCACTGACCTGTGTTTTCTTTATTAATTAAGGTAAAGAGAGGGAGGATGCAGTCCATTAGCCTGTTGTGAGTGGCAGAGGTGTTCTGCTTCTCCAGGGCAGGCTCAGCTTCCCAGAGCTCTGACCTGCATTCAGTAGTCTTGCTGCCTGCGCTGGGAATGCCTGCTGCTTGCGCCCAGATCATCCTGCTCACCTTCATTTGCTCCAGAAACTCTTCATTTGTTTTTTTTTTTCTTGCCCAGAAAAGCATGTAGCTGTTTATTATGGACTTGCAGACCTCAAGGAGGCAGTTACCTGCCTTGAGGATGTGTGCTGTTGAAAGTGAGTAAGGCACAGCAGAGCAGCTGCAAGGACACTTAAGTGATTATTTCTTAAGGGCTGGAATAAGCTCATTCACCCTTGTACTGAGGGCAGATGTTCATCTCTGCCCCTGCTGATGGTCTTGCTGCTGAAAATGAGAGTAAATTCTTCACCCTCCTTGTGTCCTCATGTAGAGGATGCACTGGCCAGCGTATTTGGTGAGTTCAGTGCCGTTCCTTGTATTCAGGGTCCACGCTACAAACTCTTCCAGTTGATACTGTCTTAGCCCCAGGGAAGATCTGCAAGGGGTGGAAAATGAGCTACCCAGAAAGGCTCACAAGAGCTGTGATCAAAGCAAGTTTCTGGACAGAGCCTCTGTTAACCTCTGGAAGGACCATTTGGTTTCCAGGACCCCTCATTCAGAAGCAGTGTGGATTTACACATAATGCTTAAGCAGGCTCATGTTTTACTCCTGTTTATAGTTTTTACTCTTGGCCCAGAGCACAGTGGCTGGTGGTGCTGTCTTGTCATGGTGATTGCTTCTTAAGGAATGCCAACTTGAACGCTTGGGTGATCGTGAGCAAGTCCAGCTGAGTTGTGGATGTGTCTCAGATGCCCAAAACTGCACCCCGAATTACCTCCTCCCTGAGCAACTAACACAGCTCTGTACAGACTCATTTTCCCTGTCTCACAAGGTGCTAGGCTGTGTTAAAAAGGTTAGTAAGTCCCGTGGCTGGCTGCCCAAAACTTGATTAACTTGAAAACTTGTCTTGTGCTGAACCTGCTGTTGTTCTCATGTGAGCTATTTGTGTGGATTCAAAGTACTTTGCTGCAAAAGTCCTGTAAACAAAGCGTGGCAGGCAGTGTAACAAAGCCTTGGTCAGAACGATGCTGGCTGGCTCCCAATGGCTCTGAAGTTGACTTTATTCACTGCTTACAACTCCAGCCTGAACTGCCGCAATCACTTTGCTTGGCTTGTCCTGTCATTTGAGCTTGTCATGTTTAATGACTGCTTCTGTAGAGAAGATGTCAGTTAAATCTCCAAATCATGTGACTGTTCCCTTCAAACAAACACTGCGTCATTTTTCAGATCTGGACTCAACATTCTACAGTGAAATCAAGTCATTAGGGGACGTTGGCACCTGCAAAAAACAACTCCTCTGTTGTTACTGTAGCTAGATAATGTGGATGCTGCTTGCCCTGCTTTGGCGATTATCCGGAGCTGGAATTGGCAGTGTTCTTGGAGTGCTGGGCCAGGCTTTTTTCTCCCCAATTTAGAGGTTAATTGTGGAAGTAGAAACTCGGCACCAGCTGCAGTATCAGCTCAGTTTGTTTTGTTGATCATTTTATTGGTAATATCTTGCCTCTGTGCCAGGCAGTGGCTCCCGCTCTGTATGGTTTGCTGGGAGCGGGAGTGGGAGTGGCTCCCTGCTTCGCGTTGCACCCCACGCAATTTGGCTGTGTGTGACTGGTGGCACTCTGGGGACAATGGCTTGGGGCTTGTAGTTGAGTTTGCCTTGGGAAATGAGAGACTTTATCTTTCTTCTTTCCACTCTGTCTGTCTGAACATGATCTTTGCTTCGGTGCAGGTATTTTGGACACTGCCATTGTGGATCGGGGAAGAAATGTCCTTTCTTGCTCTAGAGATGGCACTGCCCGCCTCTGGGACTGTGGAAAATCCGCCTGTCTGGGTGTCATCGCTGACTGCGGCTCTCCTGTCAATGGCATTGCCGTGGGCACTGCTGACAACTCACTGAACCTGGGCACACCTGAAAAAGCTCCTAGTAAGGATCTTTTTCTTAAAATTTATCTTCATTCCCCTGTCCCCAGCTGCTTAGGTTTGTCACCAATATTCCTGAGCACTGGCATGCTGCTGTGTGCCCTTCTACCACCTGGGGCCACCAGAATAGAGCACTTCAGTCCTGAGGAGCCTTATCAAGCAGTTTGAGTGATTAAGACTAGGGTCTTCTTGATTACTGGCCTCCCTTGCTGGTGTCTTGGGGCCTGGAGGAATGTTGCTGTAGGTTTAGCAGGGGTGATCCAAATGTTCAGGTTTTGGTACTGTCAGGATTTGTTGTGTAGCCGCTGCTGGAATTAACTGTTGTCCTTTTGTCAGGTGAACGTGAGATTGGGACAGAAGGGAAAATCCTGCTGCTGGCTCAAGAAGACAAAAAGCTTCAAGGAGTGGGACTGCAGAGCAGGCAGCCGGTAAGGAGTCCAGGACTGTCAGAATTACCTGCCTGGGAGAGTGCTCTGAGATGCTGCTGTACATTTGTCTCCAAGGCATCAGTCCCTTTGTTTCCGTTGCTGCTGTAGCAGCTCCTGTTTGTAAAGTGCCATTCATGTGGCTGTGCAGAATGCTGGGCTGAGGAATTGAGTCAGGTTAAAACTAACCTAGATAGGTGATAGTGTTAATCCTGTTCTGTTCCCTGGGTGAGCTTCACCATGTGGCACAGAAAGGGACAGAGCCAGGCTGGAGGCAGGAGAGGGCTGATCTGCCTGTCTTTAGCCAAGGTCCTGCAGTCTTCTCCCCATGTGTATTCTGTGGAGAAAAGACTAAAACCTGGTACGATAAAGGGATGCTTGCTTCTCTTCCTGCTGCCTAGACTTGTATGCAGGGGTTTTAGAAGTATCAGTTGCTCAGTTTAACACAGGCTTGAGGAAGACTATTTAAACAGTGGCCAGTAGATGTCATTGTGAATGCAGGGACTGCAGGCTGCCTTATCCAGCCAACGTTGAAACTTGCTGTTTATTCTGATGAGTGTTTGTGTGAAGGGGACCTCAGGTGATCAGAGTCCCTCTCCCTCCTTTTAGCAAAGGGATACAGAGTTGGTGGATCTCAAGATACTGAAGATCTTACGAGGACCATCCTCAGCAGTAGAACAGGAGCACCTGATGTAGCAGATTGAACTACTTGTGGTGTTCGTGGAGTGTAAAATTTGGGTGGAACAGATAAGCTCACCAAGGTTGGTCAGTGAGATGGCAAATGCTCACCTGGAAACAAACCGCAGTCTCTGCAGTGACTGCAGCTCTGGGAGGAAGGTCTTTGCCAACCTGCCATGTAGACGTTTTACAAAGGCATATCGTCGTCAGATGAGGGATAATGAGACACTGGCAGAGGTTGCCCAGAGAAGTTGTAGACGCCTGCTCCCTCGGGGTCCAAGGCCAGGTTGGATGGGGCTTTGAGCAGCCTGGGCTGGTGGGAGGTGTCCCTGCCCATGGCAGAGGTTGGACTGGATGAGCTTTAAGGTCCTTTCCAACCCAGACCATTCTGTGATAACTCTGTGATCTGGTCCAGCTGCTCCCATGGGTGCCTGAAGATTAGTTTGAGCTCAGCATCCATTTGCCTGTCACTGTGTGAAACATCCTTCCGCCAAAAGAGACCCAGTAGTGTTCACTGGTTGCATTGTCCCTGCTGACTTGGCAAAATTGATCCTGGAACACTGTTCTGCTCATCCTGGAGCAGAGCTAAGGGGTTATTAATCCAACTCAGAGTTTGCTGGTTTGTGCCATGGCTCATGGAAGCGACTGTGTTGGCTTCTAAATAAATTATTGCTTCCTTCTCCGGGGTGTCTGGTGAGTGTCTGACAGTTGCATTGGTTCCTGTATTCTCAGGTGTTTCTCTTTGTTGGATCTGATGCATTCAACTGCTGCACATTCCTCTCGAGTACCTACATCCTGGCAGGGACTCAGGATGGGAACATATACCAGCTGGATGTGAGAAACACAAAGTGAGTGAGTGCCTGGGGCTGCAGATATTTGAAGGACAGCTTTTTTTAGCTGGGAATGAGGGTGGTGGTAGACAATGCCCCTTTAAAAGAGTGAATACAGCCCAAACCATGGCACTGTAAGCTTCTGAGCCTCTTGCAGCCATTTCTTTCTCTTGGGGAGCACTGGAAAGGATACTTCTGCTTGTGTTGGTGATCAGACGGGATGTTCTCTGTAAAATATGAAGACTGAAAGACTGAAGGCTCTGTGCAGATTCCTTCATTACTCAAAAGCTTTCCAATCTTCTGACCAGGGCTGCTCTTGGCATAGCCTCACCTTGCAGCTTATTGCCTTTTTTGTGTGTGTGTGTGTGTGTGTATATGTGTGTGTATATATATATATATACGTGTGTGTTTGTGTGTGTATATAAAAAAGTCAGTGTACTGTGTGTATTGTGTTATATAGGAATTTGTGTGATTATATATATGTACATATATATCTAGATAGATTTACCAGAAAGCTTAACAGCAGCATTGCTCCCACCAAAAGCACAGCCACTTCTTCTCCTTCACCAGTGAGACTGAAGTGTCTGTGTAGGATCCTAACAGTCACCCTGATCTCCATTCCAGCATCAGACTGGAACTGAGCTGTTGCTGAGAGCAGGAGCTGCTCCGAGCTGGTTTTTGTTAGCATCAAAGGCGAGCTCTGAGCAGGGAGGCATCCAGATGATGCTTTTGGGTGGGGGCTGAAAAGGTCAGCACCAAATTCTGAAGAGTCATCAGTGCTGGATGAGCTCCAAGCTTTTGTGCGTGTCTTAGTAAGGATAATCCCCATCTGTAACCCATGGAGGTGTGCTGACATTCACCTGCCAGCTACTCCCATGTCCATCCTTTGGCAACATCTGCAGGAAAACCAGTGCTGATTTCGTCTGCTTCTAGAGGACACTCTTTTCTAATCACTGATCAAGTCCCCATGTCTTGTCTGTTCTCATGTGAAAGGAGACGTACATTTCTGTCTGTTCTCCTCATCTCTTCTTGCACCAGGGCAGAGTTAGATTGGATATTAGGAAAAAATTCTTTACTGAAAGAGTGGTAAAATATTGGAACAGGCTGCCCAGGGAAGCAGTGGAGTCACCATTCCTGGAGGTGTTCAAAAAATATGTACATGTGGCACCTGGGGACACGATTTAGTGGGCATGGTGGTGCTGGGTTGACAGTTGGACTTGATGATCTTAGAGGTCTTTTCCAACCTTAAAGATTTTTTTATTCTCTGTATCTCTTAACCACCAGCTCACATTCTTTCATTGTTTGCACTCTTGGCTATAGACCATAATACTCATCCCTGGTTTCTCTTCCTTTTTCTAGCATTCCAATCCAGGTCATCCATAGATCAGGAGCACCAGTGCTTTCGTTAATGCCATACCGAGATGGATTTATTGCCAGCCAAGGTAACTCAAGTGCTGGTTTGTGCCGGTAGAAATTATATTGTTGAATCGAGGACTTTTGTGCTCTTTGGATATTTTCCTCTTGCATACAAGCGCTGGCTGGCTGCTAGAAGAGGGGTGGACAGTGTCTTTGGCAAAGTGGTGATGTAGCAGGACCTATATTACATGGTTGCTTTTTTTGCCTTATGATTTCCACCTTCCTCCTCCTCTGTGCTCCTTCAAAAGAGAGTCTCCAAGATGCATCTCAACTGTTAGAGCTTTTTCCCATCTCTCTGACATCCTCACAGCACTTTTCCCTCTTTCTGTGGTCTCCATACACTGTGATCAGGCGTTTCTGATGCATCTGTTAGCGCTGCTTGTAATTGGCATGGCTTAATTCACTAATCAGCCAGTGTTCCTTCCTTGCTTGGTATTTGTCCTGCTGATGTAGGTGATGGAACCTGCTTTGTTGTTCAGCAAGACCTCGATTATGTCCTTGATCTCACAGAAGCTGACTGCGACCCTGTGTACAAGGTAAGGGATTTGGGGTATCACCCAAGATAAAGGTCGTAGGG
>NW_010200425.1:322-2142 GCF_000695765.1 Mesitornis unicolor | reverse complement strand
GGAAAGGTGATGCCAGGCTGCAGGCAGCTGCTTTTATCTTGGGATTTGGCAGCCTGCATAATGGGTTCCTCAATTTTAAGCTGGTGTTTTTTTCTAGCTGAATAATCTTAATATTTTGCATAAACAAATCCTCTCTGGTACATGCTGCCATTATCTCCATCGTGCAGGAGGAAAACTGAAGCAATGGAGTAACTTGGTTGGAGTAGCTCTGGTGTGTTTCTGTTTTAAAAAAAAAAAAAAGGGAATTAATTGTGCTTGGAGGATCACTGGGGTAAAAGCAGCAGGCAGAGTTGCAGTGCTGGCTGTCTTCTCTTGTCTCCTGGTGACTCCAGACCAGAAAGTGGGTGACTCAAGACCAGCTTTTGTTTTTAACTCGTTCCAACTCTGTGGTCCAGTTCCCCCTCTCCTAGCCAAATCACACCCTCAAGGGGAACACTCAGCCTTGCATGGAGACTGAGATTTGAACTACACAACATACTGGCATGAGCAAAACACAAGAAAAGTATGAAAAAAAGACATTTTTTTTTCCCTTTTGGATCTAACAGAAGATCGCTCATGTGAGCGCTTCCCTGCTCCCTAAGCTCCTGGTAAAACCTTGGCCTGTCCTTAAAAACCTTCTAATGCTATTTCAGGCTACGCTCACCTCCTGTTCCCTCTGTACAAGTCCATAGAAAAGCTGATCTCTGAAAATTTTACTTTTAACTGTCACTTAGGAAATACTGTGCTTAAATGATGTTATTTCCATTCCTCCCTTTTTCAGGTAGCTTCTTGGGAGAAGCAAATTTACACGTGCTGCAGAGACGGGATAGTGAGGAGATACCAGCTTTCCAACTTTTAAGTGTTTGGATCAGCCAAATAGTGGAGAGATGTTGAAATAGCTCTTCCAAGCTTATTTTCCTCTACAGTGCGTTTGAGATGCGAATCTAGAATTTGCTGAGGCTGTTGTGATGACCGGGCACTACAGAGAGCTTTTCAGTGAGGGGAAGATTTTTTAATACAACACGATCGTTTTTAATGTGGAGAGTGGCTCTGGGGTGTTAGAGAGGATCTTGCCTCGTAGCAGGTTTTTTTTCACTGCTAAAAATGTTTTTGGAGGCAAAACAAAAGAATAAATTGGAGGTGGGGGCTGTGGAGGTGACTGTACTGCAGTATGGATTGAAATAAAGCAGCTGCTTTTATAACGCCTGTGTGTGAAAGGCATTTTTCCAATAAAACTCGTTTTTCTTAAAAAAAAAACAAACCACCACAACAGAAAAAAACCCAAAAAACCTAATTAAAATTTACACAGACGGGATGACTGGAGACCGGAAGTGCGCGGGGGATCTACAACTCCCGTAGTGCCCCGCGCGAGAGGCGGGAAGCGCCGCTCCCTCAGGGACGCGGTTTCCACAGCAACGACGGAGCAGCCGCCATGGGGCAGAACTACTACGCCGTGCTGGGGCTGGACCGCGGCGCCACGGACGCCGACATCAAGAGAGCGTGAGGGGTCCTGCCCTTGCAGGGGGAGCCCCGGGGTTGGGGAGAGGCCTGGGGTGGTAGAGTGGTAGTAGGGATGGGGGCTGCTCTTTGCTTCCACCCACCCCGCCCCCCCCCCCAACAGGGGTCTGAGCGGCAGAAAGGGCCTGGGAGAAGCTTTGAAGAAGAAGCCGAGGCAGGGAGGGTCCTGGCTTCCCGAGCCTGGGATGTCCCTTTCCCTTTCTTAAGGGAAGGAAATTGAGGCACTGGAGTATGTCCAGAGAAGGGTAATGAAGCTGGTGAGAGGTCTGGAGCACAAGAATTATGAGGAGCGGCTGAGGAAACTGGGGTAGTTCAGCCTGGAG
>NW_010200425.1:0-254 GCF_000695765.1 Mesitornis unicolor | reverse complement strand
TCTCTTCTCCCAAGTAACAAGTGATAGGATGAGAGGAAATGGCCTCAAGTTGTGCCAGGGGAGGTTTAGGTTGGATAATAGGAAAAATTTCTTCTCTGAAAGAGTTGTCAACCCTGGGAACAGGCTGCCCAGGGAAGTGCTGAAGTAACCATCCCTGGAGGTATTTAAAAGATCAGTAGATGAGATGCTTAGGGATATAGTTTAGTAGTGGACAGGTTAACGATTGGACTTCACAGAATCACAGAATCGCTCGG
>NW_010200424.1:0-1345 GCF_000695765.1 Mesitornis unicolor | reverse complement strand
AGAGGTTGTGGAGTGTCCTTCTCTGGAGACGCTCAAAATTCCCTATGGATGTGTTCCTGTGTGACCTAGTCTAGGTGATCCTGCTCTGGCAGGGAGGGTTGGACTAGATGATCTTTCGAAGTCCCTTCCAGCTCCTAATATTCTGTGATTCTGTGATTCTGATGAACAGTGCTAGTCACTGGCCACCAGACAGATGTAACCTCATTCACTGTACCCTCTCGAGCCCTGCCATTCAGCCATTTCACCACTCCATGTACTGTGTACTTATTCATCTCACAGTTAGACAACTTCTCCAGAAGGATGCTGTGAGGGACGGTTTCAAAAACCTTACTAAAATCCAGAAAAACTGCATCCACCACCTTCCCTTCACACACTAGGCAGATGACCTTATCATGGATTCATGTGATATTTTTGTTTGTCTCATCTATTTCATTTTAGTTTAAGTGGAGTTTAGTTTAAATGAAGGTAGTGTTTCATAAACACTGTTTGATTTTGAGAATAACATAACCTTATGTGATGACGAATGCATAAGTGGTTTAGAATTTCCCTGTAAACATGAAAGAATGACAGAAGTCTTTTAAAAACAGAGTATTGTGTTAAGTCAAGCCACACATACGTAATTATTATACATGATCAAAACCTCTGCAACAAGATTAAAATAATAAAATCCACAGGAGGTGGTGGAGTCACCATCTCTGGATGTATTTAAAGAGCAGGTAGATGAGGTACTTAAGGATATGATTTAGGGGGTAGACAAGAACGGTTGGACATGATGATCTCAGAGGTCTTTTCCAACCGAGCGATTCTGTGATTCTGTGATTCTGTGTGATTTAGCAAGAAATATAACACCTACACACATATATACATGCATAAATTAAAGTTTGCTCTAAATATCTATTGGGAATTAACATACCTCTGAAGTCACGATGTATATAATTTTTGGTAACATATTCATGCATTGAATGGGACATTGTCTTTGAGCTGATAGTAGACTATGATAACTTCTTTGCCACACAATTGAACCAATTCTGTGATTTTTACTTTCTTTAAACTCAAGATTTAACTGAAACCTGCTTTTTACATGCAGAAGTGTCACAGGCTAGATTAACCATAAACTTCAACCTCAATAACATCTGTTAAATGTCTTTTAAAAATAGTATTTACTTTGTTTTCTGGAATCATATAGTGTATGAAAGATTTTTAGACTACTCTTCTGAGATTTTATGTGATTTACTCAGCTACAGGTTTTAATAAATCTGACTTAAATTTCAATTTAGGACTGAAGATTAAAAAAATTCTTAGGTGTCTGTATAGATTGTATAATAGCTAAACCTTTCACCTTTCT
>NW_010200423.1:3242-5070 GCF_000695765.1 Mesitornis unicolor | reverse complement strand
CAATCAGTCCAGTCATCGGTATGGTTCCGAGCTCATCCTGTCCCGCAATCAGTCCAGTCATCGGTATGGTTCCGAGCTCATCCTGTCCCGCCAGGTAAGGACTCCCACGTAAGTTACCTTGGCCAGCATTCCGACCAAGGGGGAAGGTTCTCATCACTCCATGGCTAGAGAAGTAACAGGGGTTTTATTCCCTGATGTACATGACAGCAGGCAGGAGTGTGCCTGAGTGGATTAGACCACCTGGGGTGTTTGTCTTTAGCAGTGTTTCCCCTTATCTTTAGTTATGCTTGGGTGATGTTCCCTTCTGTATGCTCTATCGTTTGCATATCTTTGTATTGTCATGGTCCCTTGGAGCCAGATGGAAATCCTCCAGCTTACCTTTGTTTTACTTTTAGGCAATTTAATAGTGGTTTGATTGGGACTCAGGGCATATTATTAGTGGGGTATTTCAAGGCTCAACTCAGGTTTCGGTTCTTTGAATGATGCAACACTGCCCTGTTTAGTTTCCTGCTTACCAGACAACTCAGGACTGACCTATCTACACAGCTCCCCATGGGTCGTCTCTGCAGAGACAGGGCCTCAAGGCAATCTAAGGCTGAGTTGCCCCTGCAACCCACCACGAGTCGCCTGGTGCACTGGACATTACCGAAACCTGTTTTAAACTATGAGCCAGACCGATCCTTACACACTACACACAAATACCAGGGAGCACTGAATGGATGTAGATAGCATAGGCTTAGTACCATGTTAAACGTGTAGGACAAAAGGGCATGACATAGGCCAAGTGACAAAATGGTGCAGAAATGTAATAAATAAGCTTACTGTGTTGTTTTAGAGCTAGAAAGAGTCATGGCAGTAGATGACCTCACTGCTATTCTGGAACTTATTGAATTCTCAGCTGAGGAATAATAAAACCAGGTTAATTAATTATTCCAAGCTTATTTTCACACAGTCACAGAATAGTAGGGGTTGGAAGTGACCTCTGAAGATCATTTAGTTCAACCCCCCTGCTAGAGCAGGATCACCTGGAGAAGATCACACAGGAACACATCCAAGTGGGTTTTGAATGTCTCCAGAGGAGACTCCACAACCTCTCTGGGCAGTCCGTTCCAGTGCTCTGTCATCCTCACAGTAAAGAAGATTTTCCTTATGCTTAAGTTGCACCTCCTGTGTTCTAGTTTGTGACCATTGCCCCTTGTTCTGTCGCTGGGCACAACCGAGAAGAGTTTTGTCCCATCTTCATGACATCCCCTCCCCTTTAGATATTTATAAGCATTAATGAGATCCCCCCTCAGTCTTCTCTTCTCCAGGCTAAATTTTCTGCTATAAACAGATCTGCTAGAAACCCAGAGTCACTGAGATGTGTACATATATATGTATGTGGTAGTTGGCAGTTGGTAGTTAGCACAGTTCCTCCAACTATGTATTAAGCCAGTGCCCTTAATTAATGTGCTGAGATGTTACTTTCTAAATAAACAAATTTCAAAAGACCCTCAAACTTGATTTGCCCACAGAACACTGGTATCTGAAAGTTGAGACAGCATGCTGAGAATAAATGTTTTTTTTAAACAGAGTCAGCATGAGTTTAACAGTTTCCACTGTAGTCAGTGATCCATCAATTCCACCAAAACTGACATAGGAACTTCCTTGAAAATCAGGCAGTGGAATAATTAACTGCTTTAAAACAGCACTGTTTTTTTAATTTGATTGAGTGCTGTGTGAGTAGATGCAGGCAGGACACAGGAACAACCAGAAAACCATGGATGAAATGCAAAGAGTAAATTTCTTTCTGTTACCTTGCAGACCAGAGGATCCCCAAAGCAGCACC
>NW_010200423.1:436-3206 GCF_000695765.1 Mesitornis unicolor | reverse complement strand
CAGGTACTGCAGAGCTCAGTCCTTGCTAGAGGATCACCGAACTTGCTGCTGTGGCCTGTATATTAGAAATTCACACAGGCATAGTTTACCATTACCATTTTGCTTTGATCTATCCCACAGCATGGCAGGATTCTCAAGGATATTTGATGGGGTGCTCCGAGTCTATCACAGGCCTATGTTATCTAAACAGATGTTCTACTTGTCAAGCACACAAGGCTAAACAGCAATCAGTGTGATAGATGCATTTTTCAACACCTCAGCTGCAAGTCACTTGAGCGTGTTTACAATGCTCCTCACCAACCTTCCATTATTTTCCCACAAGTGCCAAACATATATTAGCCAGTAAAATTACTCTTCTTTTTACTTGAACACGTGCTTCTTTCTTAGTCGCTAGAGAAACTACAGGATTTTCAGGACAGGTCAGGGCTTGTAGGGTTTGTAAAGTGGCAGGTCTAATGACATTCCACATTTGACTTTGTGACAAGGATTCTTGCAAAATACAAGAGAGACCTTTTTATTCACATCTAATTCATATCTGTGTCTTGCCTCTAGCTGAAAGCTTCAAAGCATACTTAAATAACATTTATTGTTTACTTGCTGCATACTCTGAAAAAATTTAATCCCTTTTAAAATGCACAACTCTGCAGTGACACCCCTGTTAGCCTTTCAAAATAAAAGGGTAATGCATTATATACTAAAAATACATATTTCTAAAACTTATATGTATATTTATACTTATATTTACTGGATTTTGTTAGATTTGTCTTCCAGTATTTCAAATTTAATCCTGCACCTGCAGATGCTAAAAGAGTACTTCATAGCCTTCCCAGGAATAGTTTTATACTCATTCAGTCATGTATTAGAAATGTGGAATTTCACTATTAGAGGTTATATTCGCTCCACTCAGGAATTACATAGTCAGAACAGAGGCTTAGAACAGAGCTCAAAGGATATTTACACTGTCAAAAAATAACTTATGAACTTCATAAAGATACTTAGCATACGACTCAGCATAGAGGAGAGTTGTCATTTTTATGTCTGCTGTATCTGTTAAGAATGTCTTTGTGGAACTATGGTGAATTAATATCGCAGTGACAGTTATCTTCTTTTGTATTTTTGATCAAGTCAGTGTTCATTTGAAGAAGAGCTGAGGTCATGAATATATTCTTCTTTAATACAGAGCAAGGAATTTAAACTTTAATAATGAGTAATAACAAACCTTCAATTATTAATTCAGGTTTCTGTAACCCTTCCCAATTTTGGTAGTACCTGAACAATAGTCTCACCTATCCATCTAAACAAAATCTCTGAGATAACTGTTACTTCCTTCATGTTACAGGTAGGTAGATGTAGGCAGAGAAAGCATCATGGCTTTTTTGGCTATGTCAGAGACAGAAGTCTCTTAGCTATTAATGGATTTTTTAATCTCATAAAATCCTTATTTATCTTTGAAAACCAGGTTCTGCTGATTTGCAAAAGCCATTGAAATGGCAATGCTGTCCGGTCTTAGGCATTTTTAAGATGAGTAAATGAGACCCAAGAACATGGAAATAAATGAATGTACCCTGCCCTGTTCTGGTAAAAAGGCTTTCATAACTTACTATAATGATGGCAGTGCACTACTAATGCTTTCACTATTTTTATAAAGACCGAATGCCAGCCAGAATGTGATAGCAACCATGTATCATGTCCTGTAAAATGTCACAACTGATACTCTACACACCATCACTACTTTTTTCAATGCAGAAACAGTGTGATTTGTTGTTTTAATGGCCACTTAAGATTGTTTAGAAATCCTTTATGCCAAGCTCTGGCAAGGACTTGTCTCTGGTAAGAGACATAAACTAGGATTTAAGACCACTCCATCATTCCCATTAGTGGAAAGTGGGAGAATGCTCCCAGGGTCACTGGTTAAGTGAAAGACAGGGTCCCATGATAGAAAATTGTATTCCTATAGGAACAACCACCATTAAACTGCAAGAAAATTAATTAATGTAATTACTTTAACTCAATATTTTTTCACATGAATTTCATAGAACTATAGAATCATAAGGTTGGAAAAGACCTCTAAGATCATCAAGTCCAACTGTCAACCCAATACCACCATGCCCACTAAACTGTGTCCTGAAGTGCCACATCTACACATTTTTTGAACATCTTCACGGATGGTGACTCCACCACTTCCCTGGGCAGCCTGTTCCAATACCTGATACACGTTCCTTAAAAGACCTTCCAAGTCAGCTGTTGACTAGACAGAAGGAGGGGACCTTTTAAAAAATGCTTTACATTTTCAGATATTGCACAGGGAGCACTGATCTCACAAACCACTGACTGTGTGAGTAATTCAAATAAATTATATGACATATACAGATTTTTCAAAACTTTTTCTAATATTATGTAAGTATGGACAGTAAGGCTCGTGTTTCCTGTTTGTTAGTTGGTGGGGATATAGCTGGTATTTTGTTAATAATGTCCATAGGAATCTGGCGATTCCCATCTTGCCATTTAATTCATAAGAACTGGATATCTTCTTTTTATAGCAAAACCAGCTTTCAAAAGAATCTCAATTATCTTCTTACCTTTCTCGAAAACTTCTTCAGCTGTATCACCCCATACAATGATGTCGTCAATGAATTGCAGATGGTCCGGAGCTCCGCTCTTCTCCAGTGCAGACTGAATGGCAAATAGTAGGGCTGTGTTTCCACTCCTGGGGCAGTCGATTCCAGGTGTACTGGATGCCCTTCCAGGGGAAAGCAAAATGCGGCCTACA
>NW_010200423.1:0-378 GCF_000695765.1 Mesitornis unicolor | reverse complement strand
TAGTTGCCTTTGACTCCAGTTCATACTGCAAGTCTATCATGTCTGGCACAGCAGCACTCAGTGGTGGCGTAACTTCATTCAGGCCACGATAGTCTACTGTCAATCTCCATTCCCCAGCAGGCTTTTGCACTGGCCATATAGGACTGTTAAAGGGTGAGCGGGTCTTGCTGATCACTCCTTGGCTTTCCAGCTGACAGATCAGCCTATGGATGGGACTCATGGAATCTCGATTGGTACGATACTGCTGTCGTTGCACTGTTTTGACAGCAACTGGTACCTGTTGATCTTCAACCTTCAGTAGCCCCACAGCAGAAGGATCCTCTGAAAGACCATGCAAGGTAGACAATTGTTTATTGTCATCAGTTTCAACAGCTGCTA
>NW_010200422.1:0-1669 GCF_000695765.1 Mesitornis unicolor | reverse complement strand
GGGCACATGCGCAGTGCTGTCCGGCGCTACAGCAGCCAGAGGTGTCCAGCCAGGCAGTTTTTGCGCAGTTGGCGCATGCGCTGTAGGGCTAAAAACCGCCATCAGGGTCCAGGACGCGAGTCCGCTGATACGCGGGGCTGGGAACGCTGATAGCTTCTGTGAGAGGGAAAGGTTTCACACAGGACAAGAGAGAAGCAAGAGAAGTTCTTGCTACTGCATATCTGCATCCACATAGCCCCACAAAGCCTGGCGTTCTGGGCTTCTTGGCTTCCCTGAGTAGCCAACTTTTGCCACCAGGCTTTCTCTGGAGCTGCCGAGCGCCTGGTTTCAATATGGCAAACGCTCCACTCCAACTCACCCCAGAAAGGGTCTAGGACTGAAAGCTGTTGCTGGATTTCTCCTTCCCTGGGAAGTGCTTCTGTAGAAAACACAGCTTTGGGCTCTGCGCTTCCCTGCTTTGCTAGCTAGTCCATGTTCACCTACGATTTTCGTGGCTGCTGGTAGGAGTGATGTCTCAAATGGAAACGGTCAAGCTCTTCTGCAACACAAAAGGTGCTAGGACTGAAGGCTGTTGCTGGGTCTTCTCTTTTCTATTAACTGAATTTGTAGCCCCACAAAGCCTGGGGTTCTGGGCTTATTTGCTTCCCTGCGAAGACAAGGTTTTGGCACCAGGCTTTCTCTGGAGCTGCCCAGAGTCTGGTTTCAATATGGCAAATGTTGGACTCCAACTCACCCTAGAAAGGGGCTAGGACTGAAAGCTGTTGCTGGATTTCTCCTTCCCTGGCAAGTGCTTCTGTGGCCAAACACAGCTTTGGACTCTGCTTTTCCCTGCTTTGCTAGCTAGTCCATGTTCGCCTCCAATTTTCGTGGCTGCTGGTAGGAGAATTTTCTCAAATGGAAACGGTAAAGCTCTTCTCCCACAACAAAAGCGCTAGGACTGCAGGCTGTTGCTGAGTCTTATCTTTTAAGAGCATTTATGGCCCCACAAAGCCTGGGATTCTAGGCTCCTTGGCTTCCCTGGGAAGCCAACGTTTGCCACTAGGTTTTCTCTGTAACTGCCCAGAGCCTGCTTTCAATATGGCAAACGTTAGACTCCAGCTCACACCAGAAAGGGGCTAGGACTGAAAGTTGTTGCTGGATTTCTCCTTCCCTGGGAAGTGCTTCTGTGGCGAAACAGAACTTTGGACTGTGACTTTTTGTCTTTTGATATCTCGTCCATGTTCGTCATTGATTTTCGTGGCTGCTGGTAGGAACGATGTCTCAAATGGAAACGGTCAAGCTCTTCTCCCATACCAAAGGCACTAGAACTTAAGGCTGTTGCTGGGTCTTCTCTTTTCTACGATGCGAATTTGTAGCCCCACAAAGCTTGGGGTTCTGGGCTTCTTTGCTTCCCTGGGAAGCCAACATTTGCCACCAGGCTTTCTCTGGAGCTGCCCAGAGCCTGATTTCAATATGGCAAACGTTGGACTCCAACTCACCTCAGAAAGGGGCTAGGACTGAAAGCTGTTGCTGGATTTCTCCTTCCCTGGGAAGTGCTTTTGTAGCCAAACAGAGCCTTGTGTTCTGCGCTTCCCTGCTTTGCTAGCTAGTCCATGTTCGCCTCCAGTTTTCGTGTCTGCTGGTAGGAGCGATGTCTCGAATGAAAACGGTCAAGCTCTTCTCCCACACC
>NW_010200421.1:0-240 GCF_000695765.1 Mesitornis unicolor | reverse complement strand
CCTCTTCCCGCCGCAGTTCCCTCATCTCCTCCTCGTAGAGGTCGCCCGGGCGGGACGTGCCCTTGCCCTTGAGCTGCTCCAGCTCAGCCAGCAGGATCTTGTTCTGCTGCTCCAAGAAGCGCACCTTGTCGATGTAGTTGGCAAAGCGGTCATTGAGCTCCTGCAGCTCTACCTTCTCGTTGGTGCGGTTCGCCTTGAACTCCGTGTTGATTGCGTCGGCCAAGGAGAAGTCCACGGAGT
>NW_010200420.1:3187-3694 GCF_000695765.1 Mesitornis unicolor | reverse complement strand
TGTGTAACTATATATATTTTAATATACCTATCTATTTATCTATCTGTATTTGTATGTGTGTATGTACATCTATATGTATATGCGTGTGTGTCTAGGCGTATAGATGGCTGTGAATCAATCTATGCACGTGTTACGTGTACATATGTGTGTAAGTGCCCTCTATGTGCATATGTGTGTGTATATATACATGTACATGTATACACACACGTCTGTATCTACATCTATACCTATACATGTTTATCTATACATATAAGATATGTGTGTGTGTGTGTATATATAATAATACACAAATGTAGATAGGTATGGATAGATGAGAGTAATATATTTACATAAGCATACACGTAACCATGGCTGACTGCCTCATATACTCTCCAGCTGTGTGTGTGTGTGTGTGTGTGTGTGTGTGTCCATGCATGGGGTGCGGAGCCGCCCCAGGGTGGAGCACCCACAGCAGCGCCTTTAAAAGCGGGACCGAGCCCGGGTGCCCTGCAGCAAGTCACCCACCGC
>NW_010200420.1:0-3170 GCF_000695765.1 Mesitornis unicolor | reverse complement strand
GTGACACCCACTGTGACACCCAGCGCCAGCAGGTGAGTCCCAGCGAGGAGCAGCCAGAGGGGACTTGGGGACCAATGGGGAGAAAGGGGTAGTGAAAACTTGGGGAGCAGGTGGGAAGGACAAAGGGGACTTGGGGACTCGCTGGGAAGGGCCCTGGCCATGTCCTGGGCAGAGCCCCCTGCTCCCTGCACCATTCACCCCTCGCCGCAGGCTGAGCACGCCCCGCACCCTCACCCCCTGGCTCTGGGGCCACAGCCCCTTCCCCGCTCGGTCTCTCCGCAGCCATGAAGGTGCAGGTGTGCATTGCTCTTGTCCTCACCATCGTGGCCACCACCTGCCTGTGCCGGCCCGCGCCGGAGGCACCGGGCACCGCCGGAGAGCCCCGCTGGCCACCCCCCAGCCTGGTCCGGAGGGACTGGCACACATCCCTGTCCCAGGAGCAGAAGCACCTCATCTCCCAGTTCCTGCCCCACATCTTCACAGGTACCGGGAGGTGCAGGGTGGGCAGCCCCAGGGAGGCCTCCTGGCCCAGGGCACCTCTGACCTCCTGTCCTTGCCTTGGCAGAGCTCGGCGACCACAAGGGCTATGTGCATGGGGACGAGGGGATGGAGGCCCTGCACGACCACTTCTACCCAGACTGGATGGACTTCGGTCGCCGCAGCGCCGAGGACGCGGGAGATGCCGCATAGGCGCTGCGCTATGCAGAGCACCAGCATGCTCGGTGCATGCCTGCTTGCAATAAAGCTTTGGCACTATGGGCACTGCTGCTCACATCTGTGCTGGGGTGACTTGGGGGGGGTATCAGGTGGGTGAGATTCACTCCTCAGCCCCACCAAGATGCATGGGGCAGGGACACAAGTGTGAGTGATGGCTGACACAGTACATGGGAGCTGCTTCGTGACTCTACATTTATTGGACAAGGGACAGGGATGGGCTGAGGTGAGGGATGCAGCCGCTGGGAGCAACAGCTACACCCCAAGCAACTCCCCAAGTCGGGGTTGCTGATGCTACTGCTACTGGGTGGGCAGGGAAGTTTACAACCAGTGTTCCCTGTAAAAACCAGCCCAGGCAAGGCGGAGGGCCACCTTGTGGTGAAGGGCCCCCCACCCTAACACAGGGTGGCCCCGAGCCCAGGCTCAGCATCACCCATGGCTGCAGCCTTGATGGCCCCAAAGGGCTGCGCTGCCCCTCCTTCCATGGCCGGGCTCAGCAGACGCAGGAACAGTTTTTATTGCCAGCAAACGGCTCCAGGGAAGGGTCCATACGCCCACAGGAGGGGAGGGGGCTGAGCAGGGACTCCTGTGGCTGGGTTGGGTCCCAACCCCCAGGGCCAAGCCCCCCACAATGGTGCTGAGGTCCGCGGCAGCACCATGAGCTGGGGCTCACAGCCCATCCTGACTCCGTTTCTCCATGGACGGGCGATGAAGAGGACGGAGGACGTGTCTCGCCCTGAGCTCCGCGGCGCTGTCACGTCAGCGCTCCCCTGCACTGTCTCTGGCCGTGAGACATCTCTGCCCGTGCCACCACCTTGTCCAGCCCCAGGCGCCGCAGCTTCTCCACCAGGTTCAGGCTGAAGACGCTGCTCCGGGGGGGGGGGCTGTCCTGTGGGGAAGGGCCGGATGTCCACGTGCGGGAGGTGCTGGGAGGGGAGCGGAGGGGCCCACCACGACCCAGGCCCTGGCACAGAGGCAGAGATGCCCTGCAGCAGCAGGAGCCTGACGAGTCCCGTGGGGGTGCTGGCAGGGCCAGGGCCCAGCATAGTGCAAGATGTCTCCGGTGAGGGGGTACTGAGGCTCAGCCCCTCAAAGGGCCCACAAGAAGGCACAACGGCGTGATACAGACTGTGGGGAGAGGAAAGGAGAGGAGAAAGGGGTCAGGGGGCCTGGCCTGGGGATGCTGCTGCAGAGCAGGGCCCCCTTTCCACCCTCCTATGTGCTTGTTCCCCTACCAAGCCTCAGGAGCAGCACCCCATGACCGCAGCAGTGCCCAAGCCCCCTGAAGCTCACAGCCCAGTGCTGGGGGGCTGCAGCTGTGTCCCCCCAGCACTCAGGCAGGCAGGAGAGGATGGGACATGGTCACTGCTTCATGGGTGTTTCCCAAACATGCAGGGTTTTGTCTGACAAAGTGTACAGTGAACTCGGATCACACCAACCCCCACGAGCCTTGGCAGGACTCATTAGGGCCAAGCACAAGCGCTCTATAATTAAGGCACAAATGCAGAGCAGCCCAAAGCCAGGGGTGCTCCCAGGGCAGTCCCTTCTTCCCATGAAAGGTAGTGCAGTGTGGAGGGGGGGTCTGGCCCCAGCCTCCCCCATGGGAGTGCATGGCCTGAGGCACAGGGCCACCACTCAAACAGTTGGATTTGGGGACAGTTCCAGTGCCAGGTATCCCTGGGAGCATGAGGGGCCATGGGTGGCCCCCAGCCCACTGCTTCCTCAAGCTGCACAGAGCCAAGGGTGGGGTGAGGTGACAGGATGGAGGGACACGGGGCTGGGGGGGCAGAGCAGGCGGTGGGGGACCACGCGCCTTACCTGGGTGTCACCGTGGTGGTGGCGGTGGTGGGGTGGAGGATGTGGCAGGTGGTGAAGGTGAAGGTAGACAGGGTCTGGGGGAGGTTGTTAACAGAGAGGAACACTGGAAGGGACAGGAGATGCTGGGTTAATGGGGAGGGGGAACATAACACAGGCAAGGAACAAGGGTGGAGTCATAAGGAGAGGCAGAGCTGGGCTAGGAACTGCTACCACCAGCAGAAACATGCACCCATGGGGCTCATCTCCAGCAGCATTTGGATCTGCTGCTGGCTCAGAGGAGGGGGCCACGAGCACAATTGGGAACTGCAGCACCCAGACCGGGGCCGCAGGGGGTGCATACAGAGGTGAGGGCAAGGGCTCAGCCCCAAGGAACGGCTGCAGAATGGCCCTGGCGCAGCTGCAGACAGAGCATCCCCATGGGGACGGACGTGTGGCAGGGCCAGGGAGGAGGGGACAGCGTGGGGGGGTGCGAGGGGCAGCCAGGGCAGGACAGGGACATCCCGGGGGCTGCGTCCCCTCCGCCCCCTCGTCCCACGCTCACCCCCAGGGCGCTCCTTGGCTTTGGCAGGCGTGGAGGTGGGGAGCAGCTGGAAGGAGCTGGCGTCCACCTCGTCCTCCTCCAGGTCGGTGAGGCTGTA